>NW_027525166.1:0-23072 GCF_052094955.1 Ictidomys tridecemlineatus
GGTTTCACCTAGAAGAACGAAATTTGGCGAGCCAAGTGGGATTGGTGTACTGATCATTACCTGAAAGTTTCATCAAGATTGGGTGAAAAAGTGTGTGCTGAGATTTCAGGCAACTCGGAGTTTTTTGGAAGCTTGGTAGGCCCTTTCCATGAAACTGCTTCTCGCCAGTCTCTGCTTAGGGCTACATCAACAGCAAACAAACCATAGAGATAGAACTTGAAACTGCTTTATGGTGTCAAGTTTCAAAGAGCTAGCACAAACCGTGTTTGATTTAGAGTTCCAAATACATGTATCCCTATAGGAGAAAACAAAGTGAAACTTCAAAATGAAATCGGTTACTTCCAACGAACGGTTTCACCTAGAAGAACAAAATTTGGCGAGCCAAGTGGGATTGGTGTACTGATCATTACCTGAAAGTTTCATCAAGATTGGGTGAAAAAGTGTGTGCTGAGATTTCAGGCAACTCGTAGTTTTTTGGAAGCTTGGCAGGCCCTCTCCATGAAAGTGATTCTCGCCAGTCTCTGCTTGGGGCTACATCAACAGCAAACAAACCATAGAGATAGAACTTGAAACTGCTTTGTGGTGTCAGGTTTCAAAGAGCTAGCACAAACCGTGTTTGATTTAGAGTTCCAAATACATGTATCCTATAGGAGAAAACAGAGTGAAACCTCAAAATGAAACCGGTTACTGCCAACGAACGGTTTCACCTAGAAGAACGAAATTTGGCGAGCAAAGTGGGATTGGTGTACTGATCATTACCTGAAAGTTTCATCAAGATTGGGTGAAAAAGTGTGTGCTGAAATTTCAGGCAACTCGTAGTTTTTTGGAAGCTTGGCAGGCCCTTTCCATGAAAGTGATTGTCGCCAGTCTCTGCTTAGGGCTACATCAACAGCAAACAAACCATAGAGATAGAACTTGAAACTGCTTTATGGTGTCAAGTTTCAAAGAGCTAGCACAAACCGTGTTTGATTTAGAGTTCCAAATACATGTATCCTTATAGGAGAAAACAGAGTGAAACCTGAAATTGAAACCGGTTACTGCCATTGAACGGTTTCACCTAGAAGAACGAAATTTGGCGAGCCAAGTGGGATTGGTGTACTGATCATTACCTGAAAGTTTCATCAAGATTGGGTGAAAAAGTGTGTGCTGAAATTTCAGGCAACTCGTAGTTTTTTGGAAGCTTGGCAGGCCCTTTCCATGAAAGTGATTCTCGCCAGTCTCTGCTTAGGGCTACATCAACAGCAAACAAACCATAGAGATAGAACTTGAAACTGCTTTATGGTGTCAAGTTTCAAAGAGCTAGCACAAACCATGTTTGATTTAGAGTTCCAAATACATGTATCCTTATAGGAGAAAACAGAGTGAAACCTGAAATTGAAACCGGTTACTGCCATTGAACGGTTTCACCTAGAAGAACGAAATTTGGCGAGCCAAGTGGGATTGGTGTACTGATCATTACCTGAAAGTTTCATCAAGATTGGGTGAAAAAGTGTGTGCTGAGATTTGAGGCAACTCGTAGTTTTTTGGAAGCTTGGCAGGCCCTTTCCATGAAAGTGATTGTCACCAGTCTCTGCTTAGGGCTACATCAACAGCAAACAAACCATAGAGATAGAACTTGAAACTGCTTTATGGTGTCAAGTTTCAAAGAGCTAGCACAAACCGTGTTTGATTTAGAGTTCCAAATACATGTATCCCTATAGGAGAAAACAGAGTGAAACCTCAAAATGAAACCAGTAATGCCAACGAACGGTTTCACCTAGAAGAACGAAATTTGGCGAGCCAAGTGGGATTGGTGTACTGATCATTACCTGAAAGTTTCATCAAGGTTGGGTGAAAAAGTGTGTGCTGAGATTTCAGGCAACTCGTAGTTTTTTGGAAGCTTGCAGGTTCTTTCCATGAAAGTGATTGTCGCCAGTCTCTGCTTAGGGCTACATCAACAGCAAACAAACCATAGAGATAGAACTTGAAACTGCTTAATGGTGTCAAGTTTCAAAGAGCTAGCACAAACCGTGTTTGATTTAGAGTTCCAAATACATGTATCCCTATAGGAGAAACAGAGTGAAACCTCAAAATTAAACCGGTTACTGCCAACGAACAGTTTCACCTAGAAGAACGAAATTTGGCGAGCCAAGTGGGATTGGTGTACTGATCATTACCTGAAAGTTTCATCAAGATTGGGTGAAAAAGTGTGTGCTGAGATTTGAGGCAACTCGTAGTTTTTTGGAAGCTTGGCAGGCCCTTTCCATGAAAGTGATTCTCGCCAGTCTCTGCTTAGGGCTACATCAACAGCAAACAAACCATAGATAGAACTTGAAACTGCTTTATTGAGTCAAGTTTCAAAGAGCTAGCACAAACCGTGTTTGATTTAGAGTTCCAAATACATGTATCCCTATAGGAGAAAACAGAGTGAAACCTCAAAATGAAACCGGTTACTGCCAACGAACGGTTTCACCTAGAAGAACGAAATTTGGCGAGCCAAGTGGGATTGGTGTACTGATCATTACCTGAAAGTTTCATCAAGATTGGGTGAAAAGTGTGTGCTGAGATTTCAGGCAACTCGGAGTTTTTTTGAAGCTTGGTAGGCCCTTTCCATGAAACTGATTCTCGCCAGTCTCTGCTTAGGGCTACATCAACAGCAAACAAACCATAGAGATAGAACTTGAAACTGCTTTATGGTGTCAAGTTTCAAAGAGCTAGCACAAACCGTGTTTGATTTAGAGTTCCAAATACATGTATCCCTATAGGAGAAAACAGAGTGAAACCTCAAAATGAAATCTGTTACTTCCAACGAACGGTTTCACCTAGAAGAACGAAATTTGGAGAGCCAAGTGGGATTGGTGTACTGATCATTACCTGAAAGTTTCATCAAGATTGGGTGAAAAAGTGTGTGCTGAGTTTCAGGCAACTCGAAGTTTTTTGGAAGCTTGGCAGGCCCTCTTCATGAAAGTGATTCTCGCCAGTCTCTGCTTAGGGCTACATCAACAGCAAACAAACCATTAAGATAGAACTTGAAACTGCTTTATGGTGTCAAGTTTCAAAGAGCTAGCACAAACCGTGTTTGATTTAGAGTTCCAAATACATGTATCCCTATAGGAGAAAACAGAGTGAAACCTCAAAATGAAACCAGTTACTGCCAACGAACGGTTTCACCTAGAAGAACGAAATTTGGCGAGCCAAGTGGGATTGGTGTACTGATCATTAACTGAAAGTTTCATCAAGATTGGGTGAAAAAGTGTGTGCTGAGATTTCAGGCAACTCGTAGTTTTTTGGAAGCTTGGCAGGCCCTTTCCATGAAAGTGATTCTCGCCAGTCTCTGCTTAGGGCTACATCAACAGCAAACAAACCATAGAGATAGAACTTGAAACTGCTTTATGGTGTCAAGTTTCAAAAGGCTAGCACAAACCGTGTTTGATTTAGAGTTCCAAATACATGTATCCCTATAGGAGAAAACAGAGTGAAACCTGAAAATGAAACCGGTTACTGCCAACGAACGGTTTCACCTAGAAGAACGAAATTTGGCGAGCCAAGTGGGATTGGTGTACTGATCATTACCTGAAAGTTTCATCAAGATTGGGTGAAAAAGTGTGTGCTGAGATTTCAGGCAACTCGTAGTTTTTTGGAAGCTTGGCAGGCCCTTTCCATGAAAGTGATTCTCGCCAGTCTCTGCTTAGGGCTACATCAACAGCAAACAAACCATAGAGATAGAACTTGAAACTGCTTTATGGTGTCAAGTTTCAAAAGGCTAGCACAAACCGTGTTTGATTTAGAGTTCCAAATACATGTATCCCTATAGGAGAAAACAGAGTGAAACCTGAAAATGAAACCGGTTACTGCCAACGAACGGTTTCACCTAGAAGAACGAAATTTGGCGAGCCAAGTGGGATTGGTGTACTGATCATTACCTGAAAGTTTCATCAAGATTGGGTGAAAAAGTGTGTGCTGAGATTTCAGGCAACTCGTAGTTTTTTGGAAGCTTTGCAGGCCCTTTCCATGAAAGTGAATCTCGCCAGTCTCTGCTTAGGGCGACATCAACAGCAAACAAACCATAGAGATAGAACTTGAAACTGCTTTATGGTGTCAAGTTTCAAAGAGCTAGCACAAACCGTGTTTGATTTAGAGTTCCAAATACATGTATCCTTATAGGAGAAAACAGAGTGAAACCTGAAATTGAAACCGGTTACTGCCATTGAACTGTTTCACCTAGAAGAACGAAATTTGGAGAGCCAAGTGGGATTGGTGTACTGATCATTACCTGAAAGTTTCATCAAGATTGGGTGAAAAAGTGTGTGCTGAGATTTCAGGCAACTCGTAGTTTTTTGGAAGCTTGGCAGGCCCTTTCCATGAATGTGATTGTCGCCAGTCTCTGCTTAGGGCTACATAAACAGCAAACAAACCATAGAGATAGAACTTGAAACTGCTTTATGGTGTCAAGTTTCAAAGAGCTAGCACAAACCGTGTTTGATTTAGAGTTCCAAATACATGTATCCCTATAGGAGAAAACAGAGTGAAACCTCAAAATGAAACCGGTAATGCCAACGAACGGTTTCACCTAGAAGAACGAAATTTGGCGAGCCAAGTGGGATTGGTGTACTGATCATTACCTGAAAGTTTCATCAAGATTGGGTGAAAAAGTGTGTGCTGAGATTTCAGGCAACTCGTAGTTTTTTGGAAGCTTGCTGGTTCTTTCCATGAACGTGATTGTCGCCAGTCTCTGCTTAGGGCTACATCAACAGCAAACAAACCATAGAGATAGAACTTGAAACTGCTTTATGGTGTCAAGTTTCAAAGAGCTAGCACAAACCATGTTTGATTTAGAGTTCCAAATACATGTATCCCTATAGGAGAAAACAGAGTGAAACCTCAAAATGAAACCGGTTACTGCCAACGAACAGTTTCACCTAGAAGAACGAAATTTGGCGAGCCAAGTGGGATTGATGTACTGATCATTACCTGAAAGTTTCATCAAGATTGGGTGAAAAAGTGTGTGCTGAGATTTCAGGCAACTCGTAGTTTTTTGGAAGATTGGCAGGCCCTTTCCATGAAAGTGATTCTCGCCAGTCTCTGCTTAGGGCTACATCAACAGCAAACAAACCATAGAGATAGAACTTGAAACTGCTTTATGGTGTCAAGTTTCAAAGAGCTAGCACAAACCGTGTTTGATTTAGAGTTCCTAATACATGTATCCCTATAGGAGAAAACAGAGTGAAACCTCAAAATGAAATCTGTTACTTCCAACGAACGGTTTCACCTAGAAGAACGAAATTTGGAGAGCCAAGTGGGATTGGTGTACTGATCATTACCTGAAAGTTTCATCAAGATTGGGTGAAAAAGTGTGTGCTGAGTTTCAGGCAACTCGATGTTTTTTGGAAGCTTGGCAGGCCCTCTTCATGAAAGTGATTCTCGCCAGTCTCTGCTTAGGGCTACATCAACAGCAAACAAACCATTAAGATAGAACTTGAAACTGCTTTATGGTGTCAAGTTTCAAAGAGCTAGCACAAACCGTGTTTGATTTAGAGTTCCAAATACATGTATCCCTATAGGAGAAAACAGAGTGAAACCTCAAAATGAAACCGGTTGCTGCCAACGAACGGTTTCACCTAGAAGAACGAAATTTGGCGAGCCAAGTGGGATTGGTGTACTGATCATTTACTGAAAGTTTCATCAAGATTGGGTGAAAAAGTGTGTGCTGAGATTTCAGGAAACTCGTAGTTTTTTGGAAGCTTGGCAGGCCCTTTCCATGAAAGTGATTCTCGCCAGTCTCTGCTTAGGGCTACATCAACAGCAAACAAACCATAGAGATAGAACTTGAAACTGCTTTATGGTGTCAAGTTTCAAAAGGCTAGCACAAACCGTGTTTGATTTAGAGTTCCAAATACATGTATCCCTATAGGAGAAAACAGAGTGAAACCTGAAAATGAAACCGGTTACTGCCAACGAACGGTTTCACCTAGAAGAACGAAATTTGGCGAGCCAAGTGGGATTGGTGTAGTGATCATTACCTGAAAGTTTCATCAAGATTGGGTGAAAAAGTGTGTGCTGAGAATTCAGGCAACTCGTAGTTTTTTGGAAGCTTGGCAGGCCCTTTCCATGAAAGTGAATCTCGCCAGTCTCTGCTTAGGGCTACATCAACAGCAAACAAACCATAGAGATAGAACTTGAAACTGCTTTATGGTGTCAAGTTTCAAAGAGCTAGCACAAACCGTGTTTGATTTAGAGTTCCAAATACATGTATCCTTATAGGAGAAAACAGAGTGAAACATGAAATTGAAACCGTTACTGCCATTGAACGGTTTCACCTAGAAGAACGAAATTTGGCGAGCCAAGTGGGATTGGTGTACTGATCATTACCTGAAAGTTTCATCAAGATTGGGTGAAAAAGTGTGTGCTGAGATTTCAGGCAACTCGTAGTTTTTTGGAAGCTTGGCAGGCCCTTTCCATGAAAGTGATTGTCGCCAGTCTCTGCTTAGGGCTACATCAACAGCAAACAAACCATAGAGATAGAACTTGAAACTGCTTTATGGTGTCAAGTTTCAAAGAGCTAGCACAAACCGTGTTTGATTTAGATTTCCAAATACATGTATCCCTATAGGAGAAAACAGAGTGAAACCTCAAAATGAAACCGGTAATGCCAACGAACGGTTTCACCTAGAAGAACGAAATTTGGCGAGCCAAGTGGGATTGGTGTACTGATCATTACCTGAAAGTTTCATCAAGATTGGGTGAAAAAGTGTGTGCTGAGATTTCAGGCAACTCGTAGTTTTTTGGAAGCTTGCAAGTTCTTTCCATGAAAGTGATTGTCGCCAGTCTCTGCTTAGGGCTACATCAACAGCAAACAAACCATAGAGATAGAACTTGAAACTGCTTTATGGTGTCAAGTTTCAAAGAGCTAGCACAAACCATGTTTGATTTAGAGTTCCAAATACATGTATCCCTATAGGAGAAAACAGAGTGAAACCTCAAAATGAAACCGGTTACTGCCAACGAACAGTTTCACCTAGAAGAACGAAATTTGGCGAGACAAGTGGGATTGGTGTACTGATCATTACCTGAAAGTTTCATCAAGATTTGGTGAAAAAGTGTGTGCTGAGATTTCAGGCAACTCGTAGTTTTTTGGAAGCTTGGCAGGCCCTTTCCATGAAAGTGATTCTCGCCAGTCTCTGCTTAGGGCTACATCAACAGCAAACAAACCATAGAGATAGAACTTGAAACTGCTTTATGGTGTCAAGTTTCAAAGAGCTAGCACAAACCGTGTTTGATTTAGAGTTCCAAATACATGTATCCCTATAGGAGAAAACAGAGTGAAACCTCAAAATGAAATCTGTTACTTCCAACGAACGGTTTCACCTAGAAGAACGAAATTTGGAGAGCCAAGTGGGATTGGTGTACTGATCATTACCTGAAAGTTTCATCAAGATTGGGTGAAAAAGTGTGTGCTGAGTTTCAGGCAACTCGAAGTTTTTTGGAAGCTTGGCAGGCCCTCTTCATGAAAGTGATTCTCGCCAGTCTCTGCGTAGGGCTACATCAACAGCAAACAAACCATTAAGATAGAACTTGAAACTGCTTTATGGTGTCAAGTTTCAAAGAGCTAGCACAAACCGTGTTTGATTTAGAGTTCCAAATACATGTATCCCTATAGGAGAAAACAGAGTGAAACCTGAAATTGAAACCGGTTACTGCCATTGAACGGTTTCACCTAGAAGAACGAAATTTGGCGAGCCAAGTGGGATTGGTGTACTGATCATTACCTGAAAGTTTCATCAAGATTGGGTGAAAAAGTGTGTGCTGAGATTTCAGGCAACTCGTAGTTTTTTGGAAGCTTGGCAGGCCCTTTCCATGAAAGTGATTGTCGCCAGTCTCTGCTTAGGGCTACATCAACAGCAAACAAACCATAGAGATAGAACTTGAAACTGCTTTATGATGTCAAGTTTCAAAGAGCTAGCACAAACCGTGTTTGATTTAGAGTTCCAAATACATGTATCCCTATAGGAGAAAACAGAGTGAAACCTCAAAATGAAACCGGTTACTGCCAACGAACGGTTTCACCTAGAAGAACGAAATTTGGCGAGCCAAGTGGGATTGGTGTACTGATCATTACCTGAAAGTTTCATCAAGATTGGGTGAAAAAGTGTGTGTTGAGATTTCAGGCAACTCGTAGTTTTTTGGAAGCTTGCAGGTTCTTTCCATGAAAGTGATTGTCGCCAGTCTCTGCTTAGGGCTACATCAACAGCAAACAAACCATAGAGATAGAACTTGAAACTGCTTTATGGTGTCAAGTTTCAAAGAGCTAGCACAAACCGTGTTTGATTTAGAGTTCCAAATACATGTATCCCTATAGGAGAAAACAGAGTGAAACCTCAAAATGAAACCGGTTACTGCCAACGAACAGTTTCACCTAGAAGAACGAAATTTGGCGAGCCAAGTGGGATTGGTGTACTGATCATTACCTGAAAGTTTCATCAAGATTGGGTGAAAAAGTGTGTGCTGAGATTTCAGGCAACTCGGAGTTTTTTGGAAGCTTGGCAGGCCCTTTCCATGAAAGTGATTCTCGCCAGTCTCTGCTTAGGGCTACATCAACAGCAAACAAACCATAGAGATAGAACTTGAAACTGCTTTGTGGTGTCAAGTTTCAAAGAGCTAGCACAAACTGTGTTTGATTTAGAGTTCCAAATACATGTATCCCTATAGGAGAAAACAGAGTGAAACCTCAAAATGAAACCGGTTACTGCCAACGAACGGTTTCACCTAGAAGAACGAAATTTGGCGAGCCAAGTGGGATTGGTGTACTGATCATTACCAGAAAGTTTCATCAAGATTGGGTGAAAAAGTGTGTGCTGAGATTTCAGGCAACTCGTAGTTTTTTGGAAGCTTGGCAGGCCCTTTCCATGAAAGTGATTCTCGCCAGTCTCTGCTTAGGGCTACATCAACAGCAAACAAACTATAGAGATAGAACTTGAAACTGCTTTATGGTGTCAAGTTTCAAAGAGCTAGCACAAACCGTGTTTGATTTAGAGTTCCAAATACATGTATCCCTATAGGAGAAAACAGAGTGAAAACTCAAAATGAAATCTGTTACTTCCAACGAACGGTTTCACCTAGAAGAACGAAATTTGGAGAGCCAAGTGGGATTGGTGTACTGATCATTACCTGAAAGTTTCATCAAGATTGGGTGAAAAAGTGTGTGCTGAGTTTCAGGCAAATCGAAGTTTTTTGGAAGCTTGGCAGGCCCTCTTCATGAAAGTGATTCTCGCCAGTCTCTGCTTAGGGCTACATCAACAGCAAACAAACCATTAAGATAGAACTTGAAACTGCTTTATGGTGTCAAGTTTCAAAGAGCTAGCACAAACCGTGTTTGATTTAGAGTCCAAATACATGTATCCCTATAGGAGAAAACAGAGTGAAACCTCAAAATGAAACCGGTTACTGCCAACGAACGGTTTCACCTAGAAGAACGAAATTTGGCGAGCCAAGTGGGATTGGTGTACTGATCATTACCTGAAAGTTTCATCAAGATTGGGTGAAAAAGTGTGTGCTGAGATTTAGGCAACTCGTAGTTTTTTGGAAGCTTGGCAGGCCCTTTCCATGAAAGTGAATCTCGCCAGTCTCTGCTTAGGGCTACATCAACAGCAAACAAACCATAGAGATAGAACTTGAAACTGCTTTATGGTGTCAAGTTTCAAAGTGCTAGCACAAACCGTGTTTGATTTAGAGTTCCAAATACATGTATCCTTATAGGAGAAAACAGAGTGAAACCTGAAATTGAAACCGGTTACTGCCAACGAACGGTTTCACCTAGAAGAACGAAATTTGGCGAGCCAAGTGGGATTGGTGTACTGATCATTACCTGAAAGTTTCATCAACATTGGGTGAAAAAGTGTGTGCTGAGATTTCAGGCAACTCGTAGTTTTTTGGAAGCTTGGCAGGCCCTTTCCATGAAAGTGATTCTCGCCAGTCTCTGCTTAGGGCTACATCAACAGCAAACAAACCATAGAGATAGAACTTGAAACTTCTTTATGTTGTCAAGTTTCAAAGAGCTAGCACAAACCGTGTTTGATTTAGAGTTCCAAATACATGTATCCCTATAGGAGAAAACAGAGTGAAACCTCAAAATGAAACCGGTTTCTGCCAACGAACGGTTTCACCTAGAAGAACGAAATTTGGCGAGCCAAGTGGGATTTGTGTACTGATCATTACCTGAAAGTTTCATCAAGATTGGGTGAAAAAGTGTGTGCTGAGATTTCAGGCAACTCGTAGTTTTTTGGAAGCTTGGCAGGCCCTTTCCATGAAAGTGATTCTCGCCAGTCTCTGCTTAGGGCTACATCAACAGCAAACAAACCATAGAGATAGAACTTGAAACTGCTTTATGGTGTCAAGTTTCAAAGAGCTAGCACAAACCGTGTTTGATTTAGAGTTCCAAATACATGTATCCCTATAGGAGAAAACAGAGTGAAACCTCAAAATGAAACCGGTTACTGCCCACGAACGGTTTCACCTAGAAGAACGAAATTTGGCGAGCCAAGTGGGATTGGTGTACTGATCATTACCTGAAAGTTTCATCAAGATTGGGTGAAAAAGTGTGTGCTGAGATTTCAGGCAACTCGTAGTTTTTTGGAAGCTTGGCAGGCCCTTTCCATGAAAGTGATTCTCGCCAGTCTCTGCTTAGGGCTACATCAACAGCAAACAAACCATAGAGATAGAACTTGAAACTGCTTTATGGTGTCAAGTTTCAAAGAGCTAGCACAAACCGTGTTTGATTTAGAGTTCCAAATACATGTATCCCTATAGGAGAAAACAGAGTGAAACCTCAAAATGAAACCGGTTACTGCCCACGAACGGTTTCACCTAGAAGAACGAAATTTGGCGAGCCAAGTGGGATTGGTGTACTGATCATTACGTGAAAGTTTCATCAAGATTGGGTGAAAAAGTGTGTGCTGAGATTTCAGGCAACTCGTAGTTTTTTGGAAGCTTGGCAGGCCCTTTCCATGAAAGTGATTCTCGCCAGTCTCTGCTTAGGGCTACATCAACAGAAAACAAACCATAGAGATAGAACTTGAAACTGCTTTATGGTGTCAAGTTTCAAAGAGCTAGCACAAACCGTGTTTGATTTAGAGTTCCAAATACATGTATCCCTATAGGAGAAAACAGACTGAAACCTCAAAATGAAACCGGTTACTGCCAACGAACGGTTTCACCTAGAAGAACGAAATTTGGCGAGCCAAGTGGGATTGGTGTACTGATCATTACCTGAAAGTTTCATCAAGATTGGGTGAAAAAGTGTGTGCTGAGATTTCAGGCAACTCGTAGTTTTTTGGAAGCTTGGCCGGCCCTTTCCATGAAAGTGATTCTCGCCAGTCTCTGCTTAGGGCTACATCAACAGCAAACAAACCATAGAGATAGAACTTGAAACTGCTTTATGGTGTCAAGTTTCAAAGAGCTAGCACAAACCGTGTTTGATTTAGAGTTCCAAATACATGTATCCCTATAGGAGAAAACAGAGTGAAACCTCAAAATGAAACCGGTTACTGCCAACGAACAGTTTCACCTAGAAGAACGAAATTTGGCGAGCCAAGTGGGATTGGTGTACTGATCATTACCTGAAAGTTTCATCAAGATTGGGTGAAAAAGTGTGTGCTGAGTTTCAGGCAACTCGAAGTTTTTTGGAAGCTTGGCAGGCCCTCTTCATGAAAGTGATTCTGGCCAGTTTCTGCTTAGGGCTACATCAACAGCAAACAAACCATTAAGATAGAACTTGAAACTGCTTTATGGTGTCAAGTTTCAAAGAGCTAGCACAAACCGTGTTTGATTTAGAGTTCCAAATACATGTATCCCTATAGGAGAAAACAGAGTGAAACCTCAAAATGAAACTGGTTACTGCCAACGAACGGTTTCACCTAGAAGAACGAAATTTGGCGAGCCAAGTGGGATTGGTGTACTGATCATTACCTGAAAGTTTCATCAAGATTGGGTGAAAAAGTGTGTGCTGATATTTCAGGCAACTCGTAGTTTTTTGGAAGCTTGGCAGGCCCTTTCCATGAAAGTGATTCTCGCCAGTCTCTGCTTAGGGCTACATCAACAGCAAACAAACCATAGAGATAGAACTTGAAACTGCTTTATGGTGTCAAGTTTCAAAGAGCTAGCACAAACCGTGTTTGATTTAGAGTTCCAAATACATGTATCCCTATAGGAGAAAACAGAGTGAAACCTCAAAATGAAACCGGTTACTGCCAACGAACGGTTTCACCTAGAAGAACGAAATTTGGCGAGCCAAGTGGGATTGGTGTACTGATCATTACCTGAAAGTTTCATCAAGATTGGGTGAAAAAGTGTGTGCTGAGATTTCAGGCAACTCGTAGTTTTTTGGAAGCTTGGCAGGCCCTTTCCATGAAAGTGATTCTCGCCAGTCTCTGCTTAGGGCTACATCAACAGCAAACAAACCATAGAGATAGAACTTGAACCTGCTTTATGGTGTCAAGTTTCAAAGAGCTAGCACAAACCGTGTTTGATTTAGAGTTCCAAATACATGTATCCCTATAGGAGAAAACAAAGTGAAACTTCAAAATGAAACCGGTTACTGCCAACGAACGGTTTCACCTAGAAGAACAAAATTTGGCGATCCAAGTGGGATTAGTGTACTGATCATTACCTGAAAGTTTCATCAAGATTGGGTGAAAAAGTGTGTGCTGAGATTTCAGGCAACTCGTAGTTTTTTGGAAGCTTGGCAGGCCCTCTCCATGAAAGTGATTCTCGCCAGTCTCTGCTTAGGGCTACATCAACAGCAAACAAACCATAGAGATAGAACTTGAAACTGCTTTATGGTGTCAGGTTTCAAAGAGCTAGCACAAACCGTGTTTGATTTAGAGTTCCAAATACATGTATCCTTATAGGAGAAAACAGAGTGAAACCTCAAAATGAAACCGGTTACTGCCAACGAACGGTTTCACCTAGAAGAAGGAAATTTGGCGAGCCAAGTGGGATTGGTGTACTGATCATTACCTGAAAGTTTCATCAAGATTGGGTGAAAAAGTGTGTGCTGAGATTTCAGGCAACTCGTAGTTTTTTGGAAGCTTGGCAGGCCCTTTCCATGAAAGTGATTCTCGCCAGTCTCTGCTTAGGGCTACATCAACAGCAAACAAACCATAGAGATAGAACTTGAAACTGCTTTATGGTGTCAAGTTTCAAAGAGCTAGCACAAACCGTGTTTGATTTAGAGTTCCAAATACATGTATCCCTATAGGAGAAAACAGAGTGAAACCTCAAAATGAAACCGGTAATGCCAACGAACGGTTTCACCTAGAAGAACGAAATTTGGCGAGCCAAGTGGGATTGGTGTACTGATCATTACCTGAAAGTTTCATCAAGATTGAATGAAAAAGTGTGTGCTGAGATTTCAGGCAACTCGTAGTTTTTTGGAAGCTTGCAGGTTCTTTCCATGAAAGTGATTGTCGCGAGTCTCTGCTTAGGGCTACATCAACAGCAAACAAACCATAGAGATAGAACTTGAAACTGCTTTATGGTGTCAAGTTTCAAAGAGCTAGCACAAACCGTGTCTGATTTAGAGTTCCAAATACATGTATCCCTATAGGAGAAAACAGAGTGAAACCTCAAAATGAAACCGGTTACTGCCAACGAACAGTTTCACCTAGAAGAACGAAATTTGGCGAGCCAAGTGGGATTGGTGTACTGATCATTACCTGAAAGTTTCATCAAGATTGGGTGAAAAAGTGTGTGCTGAGTTTCAGGCAACTCGAAGTTTTTTGGAAGCTTGGCAGGCCCTCTTCATGAAAGTGATTCTGGCCAGTTTCTGCTTAGGGCTACATCAACAGCAAACAAACCATTAAGATAGAACTTGAAACTGCTTTATGGTGTCAAGTTTCAAAGAGCTAGCACAAACCGTGTTTGATTTAGAGTTCCAAATACATGTATCCCTATAGGAGAAAACAGAGTGAAACCTCAAAATGAAACTGGTTACTGCCAACGAACGGTTTCACCTAGAAGAACGAAATTTGGCGAGCCAAGTGGGATTGGTGTACTGATCATTACCTGAAAGTTTCATCAAGATTGGGTGAAAAAGTGTGTGCTGATATTTCAGGCAACTCGTAGTTTTTTGGAAGCTTGGCAGGCCCTTTCCATGAAAGTGATTCTCGCCAGTCTCTGCTTAGGGCTACATCAACAGCAAACAAACCATAGAGATAGAACTTGAAACTGCTTTATGGTGTCAAGTTTCAAAGAGCTAGCACAAA
This sequence comes from Ictidomys tridecemlineatus, assembly GCF_052094955.1. Classification (NCBI taxonomy): domain Eukaryota; kingdom Metazoa; phylum Chordata; class Mammalia; order Rodentia; family Sciuridae; genus Ictidomys; species Ictidomys tridecemlineatus. Next base: position 14,238 of record NW_027525166.1, read on the forward strand.
CCGTGTTTGATTTAGAGTTCCAAATACATGTATCCCTATAGGAGAAAACAGAGTGAAACATGAAAATGAAACTGGTTACTGCCAACGAACGGTTTCACCTAGAAGAACGAAATTTGGCGAGCCAAGTGGGATTGGTGTACTGATCATTACCTGAAAGTTTCATCAAGATTGGGTGAAAAAGTGTGTGCTGAGATTTAGGCAACTCGTAGTTTTTTGGAAGCTTGGCAGGCCCTTTCCATGAAAGTGAATCTCGCCAGTCTCTGCTTAGGGCTACATCAACAGCAAACAAACCATAGAGATAGAACTTGAAACTGCTTTATGGTGTCAAGTTTCAAAGAGCTAGCACAAACCGTGTTTGATTTAGAGTTCCAAATACATGTATCCTTATAGGAGAAAACAGAGTGAAACCTGAAATTGAAACCGGTTACTGCCATTGAACGGTTTCACCAGGAAGAACGAAATTTGGCGAGCCAAGTGGGATTGGTGTACTGATCATTACCTGAAAGTTTCATCAAGATTGGGTGAAAAAGTGTGTGCTGAGATTTCAGGCAACTCGTAGTTTTTTGGAAGCTTGGCAGGCCCTTTCCATGAAAGTGATTGTCGCCAGTCTCTGCTTAGGGCTACATCAACAGCAAACAAACCATAGAGATAGAACTTGAAACTGCTTTATGGTGTCAAGTTTCAAAGAGCTAGCACAAACCGTGTTTGATTTAGAGTTCCAAATACATGTATCCCTATAGGAGAAAACAGAGTGAAACCTCAAAATGAAATCTGTTACTTCCAACGAACGGTTTCACCTAGAAGAACGAAATTTGGAGAGCCAAGTGGGATTGGTGTACTGATCATTACCTGAAAGTTTCATCAAGATTGGGTGAAAAAGTGTGTGCTGAGTTTCAGGCAACTCGGAGTTTTTTGGAAGCTTGGCAGGCCCTTTCCATGAAAGTGATTCTCGCCAGTCTCTGCTTAGGGCTACATCAACAGCAAACAAACCATAGAGATAGAACTTGAAACTGCTTTATGGTGTCAGGTTTCAAAGAGCTAGCACAAACCGTGTTTGATTTAGAGTTCCAAATACATGTATCCCTATAGGAGAAAACAGAGTGAAACCTCAAAATGAAACCGGTTACTGCCAACGAACGGTTTCACCTAGAAGAACGAAATTTGGCGAGCCAAGTGGGATTGGTGTACTGATCATTACCTGAAAGTTTCATCAAGATTGGGTGAAAAAGTGTGTGCTGAGATTTCAGGCAACTCGTAGTTTTTTGGAAGCTTGGCAGGCCCTTTCCATGAAAGTGATTCTCGCCAGTCTCTGCTTAGGGCTACATCAACAGCAAACAAACCATAGAGATAGAACTTGAAACTGCTTTATGGTGTCAAGTTTCAAAGAGCTGGCACAAACCGTGTTTGATTTAGAGTTCCAAATACATGTATCCCTATAGGAGAAAACAGAGTGAAACCTCAAAATGAAACCGGTAATGCCAACGAACGGTTTCACCTAGAAGAACGAAATTTGGCGAGCCAAGTGGGATTGGTGTACTGATCATTACCTGAAAGTTTCATCAAGATTGAATGAAAAAGTGTGTGCTGAGATTTCAGGCAACTCGTAGTTTTTTGGAAGCTTGCAGGTTCTTTCCATGAAAGTGATTGTCGCCAGTCTCTGCTTAGGGCTACATCAACAGCAAACAAACCATAGAGATAGAACTTGAAACTGCTTTATGGTGTCAAGTTTCAAAGAGCTAGCACAAACCGTGTTTGATTTAGAGTTCCAAATACATGTATCCCTATAGGAGAAAACAGAGTGAAACCTCAAAATGAAACCGGTTACTGCCAACGAACAGTTTCACCTAGAAGAACGAAATTTGGCGAGCCAAGTGGGATTGGTGTACTGATCATTACCTGAAAGTTTCATCAAGATTGGGTGAAAAAGTGTGTGCTGAGTTTCAGGCAACTCGAAGTTTTTTGGAATCTTGGCAGGCCCTCTTCATGAAAGTGATTCTGGCCAGTTTCTGCTTAGGGCTACATCAACAGCAAACAAACCATTAAGATAGAACTTGAAACTGCTTTATGGTGTCAAGTTTCAAAGAGCTAGCACAAACCGTGTTTGATTTAGAGTTCCAAATACATGTATCCCTATAGGAGAAAACAGAGTGAAACCTCAAAATGAAACTGGTTACTGCCAACGAACGGTTTCACCTAGAAGAACGAAATTTGGCGAGCCAAGTGGGATTGGTGTACTGATCATTACCTGAAAGTTTCATCAAGATTGGGTGAAAAAGTGTGTGCTGATATTTCAGGCAACTCGTAGTTTTTTGGAAGCTTGGCAGGCCCTTTCCATGAAAGTGATTCTCGCCAGTCTCTGCTTAGGGCTACATCAACAGCAAACAAACCATAGAGATAGAACTTGAAACTGCTTTATGGTGTCAAGTTTCAAAAGGCTAGCACAAACCGTGTTTGATTTAGAGTTCCAAATACATGTATCCCTATAGGAGAAAACAGAGTGAAACATGAAAATGAAACTGGTTACTGCCAACGAACGGTTTCACCTAGAAGAACGAAATTTGGCGAGCCAAGTGGGATTGGTGTACTGATCATTACCTGAAAGTTTCATCAAGATTGGGTGAAAAAGTGTGTGCTGAGATTTAGGCAACTCGTAGTTTTTTGGAAGCTTGGCAGGCCCTTTCCATGAAAGTGAATCTCGCCAGTCTCTGCTTAGGGCTACATCAACAGCAAACAAACCATAGAGATAGAACTTGAAACTGCTTTATGGTGTCAAGTTTCAAAGAGCTAGCACAAACCGTGTTTGATTTAGAGTTCCAAATACATGTATCCTTATAGGAGAAAACAGAGTGAAACCTGAAATTGAAACCGGTTACTGCCATTGAACGGTTTCACCAGGAAGAACGAAATTTGGAGCCAAGTGGGATTGGTGTACTGATCATTACCTGAAAGTTTCATCAAGATTGGGTGAAAAAGTGTGTGCTGAGATTTCAGGCAACTCGTAGTTTTTTGGAAGCTTGGCCGGCCCTTTCCATGAAAGTGATTCTCGCCAGTCTCTGCTTAGGGCTACATCAACAGCAAACAAACCATAGAGATAGAACTTGAAACTGCTTTATGGTGTCAAGTTTCAAAGAGCTAGCACAAACCGTGTTTGATTTAGAGTTCCAAATACATGTATCCCTATAGGAGAAAACAGAGTGAAACCTCAAAATGAAACCGGTTACTGCCAACGAACAGTTTCACCTAGAAGAACGAAATTTGGCGAGCCAAGTGGGATTGGTGTACTGATCATTACCTGAAAGTTTCATCAAGATTGGGTGAAAAAGTGTGTGCTGAGTTTCAGGCAACTCGAAGTTTTTTGGAAGCTTGGCAGGCCCTCTTCATGAAAGTGATTCTGGCCAGTTTCTGCTTAGGGCTACATCAACAGCAAACAAACCATTAAGATAGAACTTGAAACTGCTTTATGGTGTCAAGTTTCAAAGAGCTAGCACAAACCGTGTTTGATTTAGAGTTCCAAATACATGTATCCCTATAGGAGAAAACAGAGTGAAACCTCAAAATGAAACTGGTTACTGCCAACGAACGGTTTCACCTAGAAGAACGAAATTTGGCGAGCCAAGTGGGATTGGTGTACTGATCATTACCTGAAAGTTTCATCAAGATTGGGTGAAAAAGTGTGTGCTGATATTTCAGGCAACTCGTAGTTTTTGGAAGCTTGGCAGGCCCTTTCCATGAAAGTGATTCTCGCCAGTCTCTGCTTAGGGCTACATCAACAGCAAACAAACCATAGAGATAGAACTTGAAACTGCTTTATGGTGTCAAGTTTCAAAGAGCTAGCACAAACCGTGTTTGATTTAGAGTTCCAAATACATGTATCCCTATAGGAGAAAACAGAGTGAAACCTCAAAATGAAACCGGTTACTGCCAACGAACGGTTTCACCTAGAAGAACGAAATTTGGCGAGCCAAGTGGGATTGGTGTACTGATCATTACCTGAAAGTTTCATCAAGATTGGGTGAAAAAGTGTGTGCTGAGATTTCAGGCAACTCGTAGTTTTTTGAAGCTTGGCAGGCCCTTTCCATGAAAGTGATTCTCGCCAGTCTCTGCTTAGGGCTACATCAACAGCAAACAAACCATAGAGATAGAACTTGAAACTGCTTTATGGTGTCAAGTTTCAAAGAGCTAGCACAAACCGTGTTTGATTTAGAGTTCCAAATACATGTATCCCTATAGGAGAAAACAAAGTGAAACTTCAAAATGAAACCGGTTACTGCCAACGAACGGTTTCACCTAGAAGAACAAAATTTGGCGAGCCAAGTGGGATTGGTGTACTGATCATTACCTGAAAGTTTCATCAAGATTGGGTGAAAAAGTGTGTGCTGAGATTTCAGGCAACTCGTAGTTTTTTGGAAGCTTGGCAGGCCCTCTCCATGAAAGTGATTCTCGCCAGTCTCTGCTTAGGGCTACATCAACAGCAAACAAACCATAGAGATAGAACTTGAAACTGCTTTATGGTGTCAGGTTTCAAAGAGCTAGCACAAACCGTGTTTGATTTAGAGTTCCAAATACATGTATCCTTATAGGAGAAAACAGAGTGAAACCTCAAAATGAAACCGGTTACTGCCAACGAACGGTTTCACCTAGAAGAAGGAAATTTGGCGAGCCAAGTGGGATTGGTGTACTGATCATTACCCTGAAAGTTTCATCAAGATTGGGTGAAAAAGTGTGTGCTGAGATTTCAGGCAACTCGTAGTTTTTTGGAAGCTTGGCAGGCCCTTTCCATGAAAGTGATTCTCGCCAGTCTCTGCTTAGGGCTACATCAACAGCAAACAAACCATAGAGATAGAACTTGAAACTGCTTTATGGTGTCAAGTTTCAAAGAGCTAGCACAACCGTGTTTGATTTAGAGTTCCAAATACATGTATCCCTATAGGAGAAAACAGAGTGAAACCTCAAAATGAAACCGGTAATGCCAACGAACGGTTTCACCTAGAAGAACGAAATTTGGCGAGCCAAGTGGGATTGGTGTACTGATCATTACCTGAAAGTTTCATCAAGATTGAATGAAAAAGTGTGTGCTGAGATTTCAGGCAACTCGTAGTTTTTTGGAAGCTTGCAGGTTCTTTCCATGAAAGTGATTGTCGCCAGTCTCTGCTTAGGGCTACATCAACAGCAAACAAACCATAGAGATAGAACTTGAAACTGCTTTATGGTGTCAAGTTTCAAAGAGCTAGCACAAACCGTGTTTGATTTAGAGTTCCAAATACATGTATCCCTATAGGAGAAAACAGAGTGAAACCTCAAAATGAAACCGGTTACTGCCAACGAACAGTTTCACCTAGAAGAACGAAATTTGGCGAGCCAAGTGGGATTGGTGTACTGATCATTACCTGAAAGTTTCATCAAGATTGGGTGAAAAAGTGTGTGCTGAGTTTCAGGCAACTCGAAGTTTTTGGAAGCTTGGCAGGCCCTCTTCATGAAAGTGATTCTGGCCAGTTTCTGCTTAGGGCTACATCAACAGCAAACAAACCATTAAGATAGAACTTGAAACTGCTTTATGGTGTCAAGTTTCAAAGAGCTAGCACAAACCGTGTTTGATTTAGAGTTCCAAATACATGTATCCCTATAGGAGAAAACAGAGTGAAACCTCAAAATGAAACTGGTTACTGCCAACGAACGGTTTCACCTAGAAGAACGAAATTTGGCGAGCCAAGTGGGATTGGTGTACTGATCATTACCTGAAAGTTTCATCAAGATTGGGTGAAAAAGTGTGTGCTGATATTTCAGGCAACTCGTAGTTTTTTGGAAGCTTGGCAGGCCCTTTCCATGAAAGTGATTCTCGCCAGTCTCTGCTTAGGGCTACATCAACAGCAAACAAACCATAGAGATAGAACTTGAAACTGCTTTATGGTGTCAAGTTTCAAAGAGCTAGCACAAAACCGTGTTTGATTTAGAGTTCCAAATACATGTATCCCTATAGGAGAAAACAGAGTGAAACATGAAAATGAAACTGGTTACTGCCAACGAACGGTTTCACCTAGAAGAACGAAATTTGGCGAGCCAAGTGGGATTGGTGTACTGATCATTACCTGAAAGTTTCATCAAGATTGGGTGAAAAAGTGTGTGCTGAGATTTAGGCAACTCGTAGTTTTTTGGAAGCTTGGCAGGCCCTTTCCATGAAAGTGAATCTCGCCAGTCTCTGCTTAGGGCTACATCAACAGCAAACAAACCATAGAGATAGAACTTGAAACTGCTTTATGGTGTCAAGTTTCAAAGAGCTAGCACAAACCGTGTTTGATTTAGAGTTCCAAATACATGTATCCTTATAGGAGAAAACAGAGTGAAACCTGAAATTGAAACCGGTTACTGCCATTGAACGGTTTCACCAGGAAGAACGAAATTTGGCGAGCCAAGTGGGATTGGTGTACTGATCATTACCTGAAAGTTTCATCAAGATTGGGTGAAAAGTGTGTGCTGAGATTTCAGGCAACTCGTAGTTTTTTGGAAGCTTGGCAGGCCCTTTCCATGAAAGTGATTGTCGCCAGTCTCTGCTTAGGGCTACATCAACAGCAAACAAACCATAGAGATAGAACTTGAAACTGCTTTATGGTGTCAAGTTTCAAAGAGCTAGCACAAACCGTGTTTGATTTAGAGTTCCAAATACATGTATCCCTATAGGAGAAAACAGAGTGAAACCTCAAAATGAAATCTGTTACTTCCAACGAACGGTTTCACCTAGAAGAACGAAATTTGGAGAGCCAAGTGGGATTGGTGTACTGATCATTACCTGAAAGTTTCATCAAGATTGGGTGAAAAAGTGTGTGCTGAGTTTCAGGCAACTCGGAGTTTTTTGGAAGCTTGGCAGGCCCTTTCCATGAAAGTGATTCTCGCCAGTCTCTGCTTAGGGCTACATCAACAGCAAACAAACCATAGAGATAGAACTTGAAACTGCTTTGTGGTGTCAAGTTTCAAAGAGCTAGCACAAACCGTGTTTGATTTAGAGTTCCAAATACATGTATCCCTATAGGAGAAAACAGAGTGAAACCTCAAAATGAAACTGGTTACTGCCAACGAACGGTTTCACCTAGAAGAAACGAAATTTGGCGAGCCAAGTGGGATTGGTGTACTGATCATTACCTGAAAGTTTCATCAAGATTGGGTGAAAAAGTGTGTGCTGATATTTCAGGCAACTCGTAGTTTTTTGGAAGCTTGGCAGGCCCTTTCCATGAAAGTGATTCTCGCCAGTCTCTGCTTAGGGCTACATCAACAGCAAACAAACCATAGAGATAGAACTTGAAACTGCTTTATGGTGTCAAGTTTCAAAAAGGCTAGCACAAACCGTGTTTGATTTAGAGTTCCAAATACATGTATCCCTATAGGAGAAAACAGAGTGAAACATGAAAATGAAACTGGTTACTGCCAACGAACGGTTTCACCAGGAAGAACGAAATTTGGCGAGCCAAGTGGGATTGGTGTACTGATCATTACCTGAAAGTTTCATCAAGATTGGGTGAAAAAGTGTGTGCTGAGATTTCAGGCAACTCGTAGTTTTTTGGAAGCTTGGCAGGCCCTTTCCATGAAAGTGATTGTCGCCAGTCTCTGCTTAGGGCTACATCAACAGCAAACAAACCATAGAGATAGAACTTGAAACTGCTTTATGGTGTCAAGTTTCAAAGAGCTAGCACAAACCGTGTTTGATTTAGAGTTCCAAATACATGTATCCCTATAGGAGAAAACAGAGTGAAACCTCAAAATTAAATCTGTTACTTCCAACGAACGGTTTCACCTAGAAGAACGAAATTTGGAGAGCCAAGTGGGATTGGTGTACTGATCATTACCTGAAAGTTTCATCAAGATTGGGTGAAAAAGTGTGTGCTGAGTTTCAGGCAACTCGGAGTTTTTTGGAAGCTTGGCAGGCCCTTTCCATGAAAGTGATTCTCGCCAGTCTCTGCTTAGGGCTACATCAACAGCAACCAACCATAGAGATAGAACTTGAAACTGCTTTGTGGTGTCAAGTTTCAAAGAGCTAGCACAAACCGTGTTTGATTTAGAGTTCCAAATACATGTATCCCTATAGGAGAAAACAGAGTGAAACCTCAAAATTAAAACCGGTTACTGCCAACGAACGGTTTCACCTAGAAGAACGAAATTTGGCGAGCCAAGTGGGATTGGTGTACTGATCATTACCTGAAAGTTTCATCAAGATTGGGTGAAAAAGTGTGTGCTGAGATTCAGGCAACTCGTAGTTTTTTGGAAGCTTGGCAGGCCCTTTCCATGAAAGTGATTCTCGCCAGTCTCTGCTTAGGGCTACATCAACAGCAAACAAACTATAGAGATAGAACTTGAAACTGCTTTATGGTGTCAAGTTTCAAAGAGCTAGCACAAACCGTGTTTGATTTAGAGTTCCAAATACATGTATCCCTATAGGAGAAAACAGAGTGAAACCTCAAAATGAAATCTGTTACTTCCAACGAACGGTTTCACCTAGAAGAAACGAAATTTGGAGAGCCAAGTGGGATTGGTGTACTGATCATTACCTGAAAGTTTCATCAAGATTGGGTGAAAAAGTGTGTGCTGAGTTTCAGGCAATTCGAAGTTTTTTGGAAGCTTGGCAGGCCCTCTTCATGAAAGTGATTCTCGCCAGTCTCTGCTTAGGGCTACATCAACAGCAAACAAACCATTAAGATAGACTTGAAACTGCTTTATGGTGTCAAGTTTCAAAGAGCTAGCACAAACCGTGTTTGATTTAGAGTTCCAAATACATGTATCCCTATAGGAGAAAACAGAGTGAAACCTCAAAATGAAACGGGTTACTGCCAACGAACGGTTTCAACCCTA
>NW_027525167.1:0-23071 GCF_052094955.1 Ictidomys tridecemlineatus
GCCAAATTTCGTTCTTCTAGGTTAAACCGGTCGTTGGAAGTAACCGGTTTCATTCTGAGGTTTCACTCTGTTTTCTCCTATAGGGATACATGTATTTGGAAGTCTAAATCAAACACGGTTTGTGCTAGCTCTTTGAAACTTGACACAATAAAGCAGTTCCAAGTTCTATCTCTATGGTTTGTTTGCTGTTGATGTAGCCCTAAGCAGAGACTGGCGAGAATCACTTTCATGGAAAGGCCTGCCAAGCTTCCAAAAACTACGAGTTGCCTGAAATCTCAGCACACACTTTTTCACCCAATCTTGATGAAAGTTTCAGGTAATGATCAGTACACCAATCCCACTTGGCCTGGCAAATTTCATTCTTCTAGGTTAAACCGTTCGTAGGCAGTAACCGGTTTCATTTTGAGGTTTCACTCTGTTTTCTCCTATAGGGATACATGTATTTGGAAGTCTAAATCAAACACGGTTTGTGCTAGCTCTTTGAAACTTGACACAATAAAGCAGTTTCAAGTTCTATCTCTATGGTTTGTTTGCTGTTGATGTAGCCCTAAGCAGAGACTGGCGAGAATCACTTTCATGGAAAGGGCCTGCCAAGCTTCCAAAAAACTACGAGTTGCCTGAAATCTCAGCAAACACTTTTTCACCCAATCTTGATGAAACTTTCAGGTAATGATCAGTACACCAATCCCACTTGGCTCACCAAATTTTGTTCTTCTAGGTAAACCGTTCGTTGGCAGTAACCGGTTTCATTTTGAGGTTTCACTCTGTTTTCTCCTATAGGGATACATGTATTTGGAAGTCTAAATCAAACACGGTTTGTGCTAGCTCTTTGAAACTTGACAGAATAAAGCAGTTTCAAGTTTTATCTCTATGGTTTGTTTGCTGTTGATGTAGCCCTAAGCAGAGACTGGCGAGAATCACTTTCATGGAAAGGGCCTGCCAAGCTTCCAAAGAACTACGAGTTGCCTGAAATCTCAGCACACACTTTTTCACCCAATCTTGATGAAACTTTCAGGTAATGATCAGTACACCAATCCCACTTGGCTCGCCAAATTTCGTTCTTCTAGGTTAAACCGTTCCTTGGCAGTAACCGGTTTCATTTTGAGGTTTCACTCTGTTTTCTCCTATAGGGATACATGTATTTGGAAGTCTAAATCAAACCCGGTTTGTGCTAGCTCTTTGAAACTTGACACAATAAAGCAGTTTCAAGTTCTATCTCTATGGTTTGTTTGCTGTTGATGTAGCCCTAAGCAGAGACTGGCGAGAATCACTTTCATGGAAAGGGCCTGCCATGCTTCCAAAAAACTACGAGTTGCCTGAAATCTCAGCACACACTTTTTCACCCAATCTTGATGAAACTTTCAGGTAATGATCAGTACACCAATCCCACTTGGCTCGCCAAATTTCGTTCTTCTAGGTTAAACCGTTTGTTGGCAGTAACTGGTTTCATTTTGAGGTTTCACTCTGTTTTCTCCTATAGGGATACATGTATTTGGAACTCTAAATCAAACACGGTTTGTGCTAGCTCTTTGAAACATGACACAATAAAGCAGTTTCAAGTTCTATCTCTATGGTTTGTTTGCTGTTGATGTAGCCCTAAGCAGAGACTGGCGAGAATCACTTTCATGGAAAGGGCCTGCCAAGCTTCCAAAAAACTACGAGTTGCCTGAAATCTCAGCAAACACTTTTTCGCCCAATCTTGATGAAGCTTTCAGGTAATGATCAGTACACCAATCCCACTTGGCTCGCCAAATTTCGTTCTTCTAGGTTAAACCGGTCGTTGGAAGTAACCGGTTTCATTCTGAGGTTTCACTCTGTTTTCTCCTATAGGGATACATGTATTTGGAAGTCTAAATCAAACACGGTTTGTGCTAGCTCTTTGAAACTTGACACAATAAAGCAGTTCCAAGTTCTATCTCTATGGTTTGTTTGCTGTTGATGTAGCCCTAAGCAGAGACTGGCGAGAATCACTTTCATGGAAAGGGCCTGCCAAGCTTCCAAAAAACTACGAGTTGCCTGAAATCTCAGCACACACTTTTTCACCCAATCTTGATGAAACTTTCAGGTAATGATCAGTACACCAATCCCACTTGGCCTGGCAAATTTCATTCTTCTAGGTTAAACCGTTCGTAGGCAGTAACCGGTTTCATTTTGAGGTTTCACTCTGTTTTCTCCTATAGGGATACATGTATTTGGAAGTCTAAATCAAACACGGTTTGTGCTAGCTCTTTGAAACTTGACACAATAAAGCAGTTTCAAGTTCTATCTCTATGGTTTGTTTGCTGTTGATGTAGCCCTAAGCAGAGACTGGCGAGAATCACTTTCATGGAAAGGGCCTGCCAAGCTTCCAAAAACTACGAGTTGCCTGAAATCTCAGCAAACACTTTTTCACCCAATCTTGATGAAACTTTCAGGTAATGATCAGTACACCAATCCCACTTGGCTCACCAAATTTTGTTCTTCTAGGTTAAACCGTTCCTTGGCAGTAACCGGTTTCATTTTGAGGTTTCACTCTGTTTTCTCCTATAGGGATACATGTATTTGGAAGTCTAAATCAAACACGGTTTGTGCTAGCTCTTTGAAACTTGACAGAATAAAGCAGTTTCAAGTTTTATCTCTATGGTTTGTTTGCTGTTGATGTAGCCCTAAGCAGAGACTGGCGAGAATCACTTTCATGGAAAGGGCCTGCCAAGCTTCCAAAGAACTACGAGTTGCCTGAAATCTCAGCACACACTTTTTCACCCAATCTTGATGAAACTTTCAGGTAATGATCAGTACACCAATCCCACTTGGCTCGCCAAGTTTCGTTCTTCTAGGTTAAACCTTCGTTGGCAGTAACCGGTTTCATTTTGAGGTTTCACTCCGTTTTCTCCTATAGGGATACATGTATCTGGAAGTCTAAATCAAACACGGTTTGTGCTAGCTCTTTGAAACTTGACACAATAAAGCAGTTTCAAGTTCTATCTCTATGGTTTGTTTGCTGTTGATGTAGCCCTAAGCAGACACTGGCGAGAATCACTTTCATGGAAAGGGCCTGCCAAGCTTCCAAAAAACTACGAGTTGCCTTAAATTTCAGCACACACTTTTTCACCCAATCTTGATGAAACTTTCAGGTAATGATCAGTACACCAATCCCACTTGGCTCGCCAAATTTCGTTCTTCTAGGTTAAACCGTTTGTTGGCAGTAACTGGTTTCATTTTGAGGTTTCACTCTGTTTTCTCCTATAGGGATACATGTATTTGGAACTCTAAATCAAACACGGTTTGTGCTAGCTCTTTGAAACTTGACACAATAAAGCAGTTTCAAGTTCTATCTCTATGGTTTGTTTGCTGTTGATGTAGCCCTAAGCAGAGACTGGCGAGAATCACTTTCATGGAAAGGGCCTGCCAAGCTTCCAAAAAACTACGAGTTGCCTGAAATCTCAGCAAACACTTTTTCGCCCAATCTTGATGAAGCTTTCAGGTAATGATCAGTACACCAATCCCACTTGGCTCGCCAAATTTCGTTCTTCTAGGTTAAACCGGTCGTTGGAAGTAACCGGTTTCATTCTGAGGTTTCACTCTGTTTTCTCCTATAGGGATACATGTATTTGGAAGTCTAAATCAAACACGGTTTGTGCTAGCTCTTTGAAACTTGACACAATAAAGCAGTTCCAAGTTCTATCTCTATGGTTTGTTTGCTGTTGATGTAGCCCTAAGCAGAGACTGGCGAGAATCACTTTCATGGAAAGGGCCTGCCAAGCTTCCAAAAAACTACGAGTTGCCTGAAATCTCAGCACACACTTTTCACCCAATCTTGATGAAACTTTCAGGTAATGATCAGTACACCAATCCCACTTGGCCTGGCAAATTCATTCTTCTAGGTTAAACCGTTCGTAGGCAGTAACCGGTTTCATTTTGAGGTTTCACTCTGTTTTCTCCTATAGGGATACATGTATTTGGAAGTCTAAATCAAACACCGTTTGTGCTAGCTCTTTGAAACTTGACACAATAAAGCAGTTTCAAGTTCTATCTCTATGGTTTGTTTGCTGTTGATGTAGCCCTAAGCAGAGACTGGCGAGAATCACTTTCATGGAAAGGGCCTGCCAAGCTTCCAAAAAACTACGAGTTGCCTGAAATCTCAGCAAACACTTTTTCACCCAATCTTGATGAAACTTTCAGGTAATGATCAGTACACCAATCCCACTTGGCTCACCAAATTTTGTTCTTCTAGGTTAAACCGTTCGTTGGCAGTAACCGGTTTCATTTTGAGGTTTCACTCTGTTTTCTCCTATAGGGATACATGTATTTGGAAGTCTAAATCAAACACGGTTTGTGCTAGCTCTTTGAAACTTGACAGAATAAAGCAGTTTCAAGTTTTATCTCTATGGTTTGTTTGCTGTTGATGTAGCCCTAAGCAGAGACTGGCGAGAATCACTTTCATGGAAAGGGCCTGCCAAGCTTCCAAAGAACTACGAGTTGCCTGAAATCTCAGCACACACTTTTTCACCCAATCTTGATGAAACTTTCAGGTAATGATCAGTACACCAATCCCACTTGGCTCGCCAAATTTCGTTCTTCTAGGTTAAACCGTTCGTTGGCAGTAACCGGTTTCATTTTGAGGTTTCACTCTGTTTTCTCCTATAGGGATACATGTATCTGGAAGTCTAAATCAAACACGGTTTGTGCTAGCTCTTTGAAACTTGACACAATAAAGCAGTTTCAAGTTCTATCTCTATGGTTTGTTTGCTGTTGATGTAGCCCTAAGCAGACATTGGCGAGAATCACTTTCATGGAAAGGGCCTGCCAAGCTTCCAAAAACTACGAGTTGCCTTAAATTTCAGCACACACTTTTTCACCCAATCTTGATGAAACTTTCAGGTAATGATCAGTACACCAATTTCACTTGGCTCGCCAAATTTCGTTCTTCTAGGTTAAACAGTTCGTTGGCAGTAACCGGTTTCATTTTGAGGTTTCACTCTGTTTTCTCCTATAGGGATACATGTATTTGGAAGTCTAAATCAAACCCGGTTTGTGCTAGCCCTTTGAAACTTGACACAATAAAGCAGTTTCAAGTTCTATCTCTATGGTTTGTTTGCTGTTGATGTAGCCCTAAGCAGAGACTGGCGAGAATCACTTTCATGGAAAGGGCCTGCCAAGCTTCCATAAAACTACGAGTTGCCTGAAATCTCAGCACACACTTTTTCACCCAATCTTGATGAAACTTTCAGGTAATGATCAGTACACCAATCCCACTTGGCTCGCCAAATTTCGTTCTTCTAGGTTTAACCGTTCGTTAGCAGTAACCGGTTTCATTTTGAGATTTCACTCTGTTTTCTCCTATGGGGATACATGTATTTGGAACTCTAAATCAAACAAGGTTTGTGCTAGCTCTTTGAAACTTGACACAATAAAGCAGTTTCAAGTTCTATCTCTATGGTTTGTTTGCTGTTGATGTAGCCCTAAGCAGAGACTGGCGAGAATCACTTTCATGGAAAGAGCCGGCCAAGCTTCCAAAAAACTACGAGTTGCCTGAAATCTCAGCAAACACTTTTCACCCAATCTTGATGAAGCTTTCAGGTAATGATCAGTACACCAATCCCACTTGGCTCGCCAAATTTCCTTCTTCTAGGTTAAACCGGTCGTTGGAAGTAACAGGTTTCATTTGAGGTTTCACTCTGTTTTTCCCTATAGGGATACATGTATTTGGAACTATAAATCAAACACGGTTTGTGCTAGCTCTTTGAAACTTGACACAATAAAGCAGTTTCAAGTTCTATCTCTATGGTTTGTTTGCTGTTGATGTAGCCCTAAGCAGAGACTGGCGAGAATCACTTTCATGGAAAGGGCCTGCCAAGCTTCCAAAAAACTACGAGTTGCCTGAAATATCAGCAAACACTTTTTCACCCAATCTTGATGAAACTTTCAGGTAATGATCAGTACACCAATCCCACTTGGCTCACCAAATTTTGTTCTTCTAGGTTAAACCGTTCGTTGGCAGTAACCGGTTTCATTTTGAGGTTTCATTCTGTTTATTCCTATAGGGATACATGTATTTGGAAGACTAAATCAAACACGGTTTGTGCTAGCTCTTTGAAACTTGACACAATAAAGCAGTTTCAAGTTCTATCTCTATGGTTTGTTTGCTGTTGATGTAGCCCTAAGCAGAGACTGGCGAGAATCACTTTCATGGAAAGGGCCTGCCAAGCTTCCAAAGCACTACGAGTTGCCTGAAATCTCAGCACACACTTTTTCACCCAATCTTGATGAAACTTTCAGGTAATGATCAGTACACCAATCCCACTTGGCTCGCCAAATTTCGTTCTTCTAGGTTAACCCGTTCGTTGGCAGTAACCGGTTTCATTTTGAGGTTTCACTCTGTTTTCTCCTATAGGGATACATGTATCTGGAAGTCTAAATCAAACACGGTTTGTGCTAGCTCTTTGAAACTTGACACAATAAAGCAGTTTCAAGTTCTATCTCTATGGTTTGTTTGCTGTTGATGTAGCCCTAAGCAGAGACTGGCGAGAATCACATTCATGGAAAGGGCCTGCCAAGCTTCCAAAAAACTACGAGTTGCCTGAAATCTCAGCAAACACTTTTTCGCCCAATCTTGATGAAGCTTTCAGGTAATGATCAGTACACCAATCCCACTTGGCTCGCCAAATTTCGTTCTTCTAGGTTAAACCGTTCGTTGGAAGTAACCGGTTTCATTTTGAGGTTTCACTCTGTTTTCTCCTATAGGGATACATGTATTTGGAAGTCTAAATCAAACACGGTTTGTGCTAGCTCTTTGAAACTTGACACAATAAAGCAGTTTCAAGTTCTATCTCTATGGTTTGTTTGCTGTTGATGTAGCCCTAAGCAGAGACTGGCGAGAATCACTTTCATGGAAAGGGCCTGCCAAGCTTCCAAAAAACTACGAGTTCCCTGAAATCTCAGCAAACACTTTTTCACCCAATCTTGATGAAACTTTCAGGTAATGATCAGTACACCAATCCCACTTGGCCCGGCAAATTTCATTCTTCTAGGTTAAACCGTTCGTAGGCAGTAACCGGTTTCATTTTGAGGTTTCACTCTGTTTTCTCCTATAGGGATACATGTATTTGGAACTCTAAATCAAACACGGTTTGTGCTAGCTCTTTGAAACTTGACACAATAAAGCAGTTTCAAGTTCTATCTCTATGGTTTGTTTGCTGTTGATGTAGCCCTAAGCAGAGACTGGTGAGAATCACTTTCATGGAATGGGCCTGCCAATCTTCCAAAGAACTACGAGTTGCCTGAAATCTCAGCACACACTTTTTCACCCAATCTTGATGAAACTTTCAGGTAATGATCAGTACACCAATCCCACTTGGCTCGCCAAATTTCGTTCTTCTAGGTTAAACAGTTCGTTGGCAGTAACCGGTTTCATTTTGAAGTTTCACTCTGTTTTCTCCTATAGGGATACATGTATCTGGAAGTCTAAATCAAACACGGTTTGTGCTAGCTCTTTGAAACTTGACACAATAAAGCAGTTTCAAGTTCTATCTCTATGGTTTGTTTGCTGTTGATGTAGCCCTAAGCAGAGACTGGCGAGAATCACTTTCATGGAAAGGGCCTGCCAAGCTTCCAAAAAACTACGAGTTGCCTGAAATCTCAGCACACACTTTTTCACCCAATCTTGATGAAGCTTTCAGGTAATGATCAGTACACCAATCCCACTTGGCTCGCCAAATTTTGTTCTTCTAGTTTAAACCGTTCGTGGCAGTAACCGGTTTCATTTTGAGATTTCACTCTGTTTTCTCCTATGGGGATACATGTATTTGGAACTCTAAATCAAACAAGGTTTGTGCTAGCTCTTTGAAACTTGACACAATAAAGCAGTTTCAAGTTCTATCTCTATGGTTTGTTTGCTGTTGATGTAGCCCTAAGCAGAGACTGGCGAGAATCACTTTCATGGAAAGAGCCGGCCAAGCTTCCAAAAAACTACGAGTTGCCTGAAATCTCAGCAAACACTTTTTCACCCAATCTTGATGAAGCTTTCAGGTAATGATCAGTACACCAATCCCACTTGGCTCGCCAAATTTCTTCTTCTAGGTTAAACCGGTCGTTGGAAGTAACAGGTTTCATTTTTGAGGTTTCACTCTGGTTTTCCCTATAGGGATACATGTATTTGGAACTATAAATCAAACACGGTTTGTGCTAGCTCTTTGAAACTTGACACAATAAAGCAGTTTCAAGTTCTATCTCTATGGTTTGTTTGCTGTTGATGTAGCCCTAAGCAGAGACTGGCGAGAATCACTTTCATGGAAAGGGCCTGCCAAGCTTCCAAAAAACTACGAGTTGCCTGAAATATCAGCAAACACTTTTTCACCCAATCTTGATGAAACTTTCAGGTAATGATCAGTACACCAATCCCACTTGGCTCACCAAATTTTGTTCTTCTAGGTTAAACCGTTCGTTGGCAGTAACCGGTTTCATTTTGAGGTTTCATTCTGTTTATTCCTATAGGGATACATGTATTTGGAAGACTAAATCAAACACGGTTTGTGCTAGCTCTTTGAAACTTGACACAATAAAGCAGTTTCAAGTTCTATCTCTATGGTTTGTTTGCTGTTGATGTAGCCCTAAGCAGAGACTGGCGAGAATCACTTTCATGGAAAGGGCCTGCCAAGCTTCCAAAGCACTACGAGTTGCCTGAAATCTCAGCACACACTTTTTCACCCAATCTTGATGAAACTTTCAGGTAATGATCAGTACACCAATCCCACTTGGCTCGCCAAATTTCGTTCTTCTAGGTTAACCCGTTCGTTGGCAGTAACCGGTTTCATTTTGAGGTTTCACTCTGTTTTCTCCTATAGGGATACATGTATCTGGAAGTCTAAATCAAACACGGTTTGTGCTAGCTCTTTGAAACTTGACACAATAAAGCAGTTTCAAGTTCTATCTCTATGGTTTGTTTGCTGTTGATGTAGCCCTAAGCAGAGACTGGCGAGAATCACTTTCATGGAAAGGGCCTGCCAAGCTTCCAAAAAACTACGAGTTGCCTGAAATATCAGCAAACACTTTTTCACCCAATCTTGATGAAACTTTCAGGTAATGATCAGTACACCAATCCCACTTGGCTCACCAAATTTTTGTTCTTCTAGGTTAAACCGTTCGTTGGCAGTAACCGGTTTCATTTTGAGGTTTCATTCTGTTTATTCCTATAGGGATACATGTATTTGGAAGACTAAATCAAACACGGTTTGTGCTAGCTCTTTGAAACTTGACACAATAAAGCAGTTTCAAGTTCTATCTCTATGGTTTGTTTGCTGTTGATGTAGCCCTAAGCAGAGACTGGCGAGAATCACTTTCATGGAAAGGGCCTGCCAAGCTTCCAAAGCACTACGAGTTGCCTGAAATCTCAGCACACACTTTTTCACCCAATCTTGATGAAACTTTCAGGTAATGATCAGTACACCAATCCCACTTGGCTCGCCAAATTTCGTTCTTCTAGGTTAACCCGTTCGTTGGCAGTAACCGGTTTCATTTTGAGGTTTCACTCTGTTTTCTCCTATAGGGATACATGTATTTGGAAGTCTAAATCAAACACGGTTTGTGCTAGCTCTTTGAAACTTGACACAATAAAGCAGTTTCAAGTTCTATCTCTATGGTTTGTTTGCTGTTGATGTAGCCCTAAGCAGAGACTGGCGAGAATCACTTTCATGGAAAGGGCCTGCCAAGCTTCCAAAAAACTACGAGTTGCCTGAAATCTCAGCAAACACTTTTTCGCCCAATCTTGATGAAGCTTTCAGGTAATGATCAGTACACCAATCCCACTTGGCTCGCCAAATTTCGTTCTTCTAGGTTAAACCGTTCGTTGGAAGTAACCGGTTTCATTTTGAGGTTTCACTCTGTTTTCTCCTATAGGGATACATGTATTTGGAAGTCTAAATCAAACACGGTTTGTGCTAGCTCTTTGAAACTTGACACAATAAAGCAGTTTCAAGTTCTATCTCTATGGTTTGTTTGCTGTTGATGTAGCCCTAAGCAGAGACTGGCGAGAATCACTTTCATGGAAAGGGCCTGCCAAGCTTCCAAAAAACTACGAGTTGCCTGAAATCTCAGCAAAACACTTTTTCACCCAATCTTGATGAAACTTTCAGGTAATGATCAGTACACCAATCCCACTTGGCCCGGCAAATTTCATTCTTCTAGGTTAAACCGTTCGTAGGCAGTAACCGGTTTCATTTTGAGGTTTCACTCTGTTTTCTCCTATAGGGATACATGTATTTGGAACTCTAAATCAAACACGGTTTGTGCTAGCTCTTTGAAACTTGACACAATAAAGCAGTTTCAAGTTCTATCTCTATGGTTTGTTTGCTGTTGATGTAGCCCTAAGCAGAGACTGGTGAGAATCACTTTCATGGAATGGGCCTGCCAATCTTCCAAAGAACTACGAGTTGCCTGAAATCTCAGCACACACTTTTTCACCCAATCTTGATGAAACTTTCAGGTAATGATCAGTACACCAATCCCACTTGGCTCGCCAAATTTCGTTCTTCTAGGTTAAACAGTTCGTTGGCAGTAACCGGTTTCATTTTGAAGTTTCACTCTGTTTTCTCCTATAGGGATACATGTATCTGGAAGTCTAAATCAAACACGGTTTGTGCTAGCTCTTTGAAACTTGACACAATAAAGCAGTTTCAAGTTCTATCTCTATGGTTTGTTTGCTGTTGATGTAGCCCTAAGCAGAGACTGGCGAGAATCACTTTCATGGAAAGGGCCTGCCAAGCTTCCAAAAAACTACGAGTTGCCTGAAATCTCAGCACACACTTTTTCACCCAATCTTGATGAAGCTTTCAGGTAATGATCAGTACACCAATCCCACTTGGCTCGCCAAATTTCGTTCTTCTAGTTTTAAACCGTTCGTTGGCAGTAACCGGTTTCATTTTGAGGTTTCACTCTGTTTTCTCCTATAGGGATATATGTATTTGGAACTCTAAACAAAACACGGTTTGTGCTAGCTCTTTGAAACTTGACACAATAAACCAGTTTCAAGTTCTATCTCTATGGTTTGTTTGCTGTTTTGTAGCCCTAAGCAGAGACTGGCGAGAATAACTTTCATGGAAAGGCCTGCCAAGCTTTCAAAAAACTGCGAGTTGCCTGAAATCTCAGCACACACTTTTTCACCCAATCTTGATGAAACTTTCAGGTAATGATCAGTACACCAATCCCACTTGGCTCCCCAAATTTCGTTCTTCTAGGTTAAACCGTTCGTTGGCAGTAACCGGTTTCATTTTGAGGTTTCACTCTGTTTTCTCCTATAGGGATACATGTA
Organism: Ictidomys tridecemlineatus; assembly: GCF_052094955.1. Classification (NCBI taxonomy): domain Eukaryota; kingdom Metazoa; phylum Chordata; class Mammalia; order Rodentia; family Sciuridae; genus Ictidomys; species Ictidomys tridecemlineatus. The sequence continues at coordinate 11,285 of NW_027525167.1, forward strand.
TTTGGAAGTCTAAATCAAACACGGTTTGTGCTAGCTCTTTGAAACTTGGACACAATAAAGCAGTTTCAAGTTCTATCTCTATGGTTTGTTTGCTGTTGATGTAGCCCTAAGCAGAGACTGGCGAGAATCACTTTCATGGAAAGGGCCTGCCAAGCTTCCAAAAAACTACGAGTTGCCTGAAATCTCAGCACACACTTTTTCACCCAATCTTGATGAAACTTTCAGGTAATGATCAGTACACCAATCCCACTTGGCTCGCCAAATTTCGTTCTTCTAGGTTAAACCGTTCGTTGGCAGTAACCTGTTTCATTTTGAGATTTCACTCTGTTTTCTCCTATAGGGATACATGTATTTGGAACTCTAAATCAAACACGGTTTGTGCTAGCTCTTTGAAACTTGACACAATAAAGCAGTTTCAAGTTCTATCTCTATGGTTTGTTTGCTGTTGATGTAGCCCTAAGCAGAGAGTGGCGAGAATCACTTTCATGGAAAGGGCCTGCCAAGCTTCCAAAAACTACGAGTTGCCTGAAATCTCAGCACACACTTTTTCACCCAATCTTGATGAAACTTTCAGGTAATGATCAGTACACCAATCCCACTTGGATCGCCAAATTTCGTTCTTCTACGTTAAACCGTTCGTTGGCAGTAACCGGTTTCATTTTGAGGTTTCACTCTGTTTTCTCCTATAGGATACATGTATTTGGAAGTCTAAATCAAACACGGTTTGTGGTAGCTCTTTGAAACTTGACACAATAAAGCAGTTTCAAGTTCTATCTCTATGGTTTGTTTGCTGTTGATGTAGCCCTAAGCAGAGACTGGCGGGAATCACTTACATGGAAAGAGCCTGCCAAGCTTCCAAAAAACTACGAGTTGCCTGAAATCTCAGCAAACACTTTTTCACCCAATCTTGATGAAACTTTCAGGTAATGATCAGTACACCAATCCACTTGGCTCGCCAAATTTCGTTCTTCTAGGTTAAACCGTTCATTGGCAGTAACCGGTTTCATTTTGAGGTTTCACTCTGTTTTCTCCTATAGGGATACATGTATTTGGAACTCTAAATCAAACACGGTTTGTGCTAGCTCTTTGAAACTTGACACAATAAATCAGTTTCAAGTTCCATCACTATGGTTTGTTTGCTGATGATGTAGCCCAAAGCAGAGACTGGCGAGAATCACTTTCATGAAAGGGCCTGCCAAGCTTCCAAAAAACTACGAGTTGCCTGAAATCCAGCACACCTTTTTTCACCCAATCTTGATGAAACTTTCAGGTAAAGATCAGTACACCAATCCCACTTGGCTCGCCAAATTTCGTTCTTCTAGGTTAAACCGTTCATTGGCAGTAACCGGTTTCATTTTGAGGTTTCACTCTGTTTTCTCCTATAGGGATACATGTATTTGGAACTCTAAATCAAACACGGTTTGTGCTAGCTCTTTGAAACTTGACACAATAAATCAGTTTCAAGTTCCATCACTATGGTTTGTTTGCTGATGATGTAGCCCAAAGCAGAGACTGGGCGAGAATCACTTTCATGGAAAGGGCCTGCCAAGCTTCCAAAAACTACGAGTTGCCTGAAATCTCAGCACACACTTTTTCACCCAATCTTGATGAAACTTTCAGGTAATGATCAGTACACCAATCCCACTTGGCTCGCCAAATTTCGTTCTTCTAATTTAAACCATTCGTTGGCAAAACCGGTTTCATTTTGAGGTTTCACTCTGTTTTCTCCTATAGGGATACATGTATTTGGAAGTCTAAATCAAACACGGTTTGTGGTAGCTCTTTGAAACTTGACACAATAAAGCAGTTTCAAGTTCTATCTCTATGGTTTGTTTGCTGTTGATGTAGCCCTAAGCAGAGACTGGCGGGAATCACTTACATGGAAAGGGCCTGCCCAAGCTTCCAAAAAACTACGAGTTGCCTGAAATCTCAGCACACACTTTTTCACCCAATCTTGATGAAACTTTCAGGTAATGATCAGTACACCAATCCCACTTGGCTCGCGAAATTTCGTTCTTCTAGGTTAACCCGTTCGTTGACAGTAACCGGTTTCATTTTGAGGTTTCACTCTGTTTTCTCCTATAGGGATACATGTATTTGGAACTCTAAATCAAACACGGTTTGTGGTAGCTCTTTGAAACTTGACACAATAAAGCATTTTCAAGTTCTATCTCTATGGTTTGTTTGCTGTTATGTAGCCCTAAGCAGAGACTGGCGAGAATCACTTTCATGGAAAGGGCCTGCCAAGCTTCCAAAAAACTACGAGTTGCCTGAAATCTCAGCAAACACTTTTTCACCCAATCTTGATGAAACTTTCAGGTAATGATCAGTACACCAATCCCACTTGGCTCGCCAAATTTCGTTCTTCTAGGTTAAACCGTTCGTTGGCAGTAACCGGTTTCATTTTGAGGTTTCACTCTGTTTTCTCCTATAGGGATACATGTATTTGGAACTCTAAATCAAACCACGGTTTGTGCTAGCTCTTTGAACCTTGACACAATAAAGCAGTTTCAAGTTCTATCTCTATGGTTTGTTTGCTGTTGATGTAGCCCTAAGCAGAGACTGGCGAGAATCACTTTCATGGAAAGGGCCTGCCAAGCTTCCAAAAAACTACGAGTTGCCTGAAATCTCAGCACACACTTTTTCACCCAATCTTGATGAAACTTTCAGGTAATGATCAGTAGACCGATCCCACTTGGCTCGCCAAATTTCGTTCTTCTAGGTTAAACCGTTCGTTGGCAGTAACCGGTTTCATTTGAGGTTTCACTCTGTTTTCTCCTATAGGGATACATGTATTTGGAACTCTAAATCAAACACGGTTTGTGCTAGCTCTTTGAACCTTGACACAATAACGCAGTTTCAAGTTCTATCTCTATGGTTTCTTTGCTGTTGATGGAGACCTAAGCAGAGACTGGCGAGAATCACTTTCATGGAAAGGGCCTGCCAAGCTTCCAAAAAACTAGGCGTTGCCTGAAATCTCAGCAAACACTTTTTCACCCAATCTTGATGAAACTTTCAGATAATGATCAGTAGACCGATCCCACTTGGCTCGCCGAATTTCGTTCTTCTAGGTTAAACCGTTCGTTGGCAGTAACCGGTTTCATTTTGAGGTTTCACTCTGTTTTCTCCTATAGGGATACATGTATTTGGAACTCTAAATCAAACACGGTTTGGGCTAGCTCTTTGAATCCTGACACAATAAAGCAGTTTCAAGTTCTATCTCTATGGTTTGTTTGCTGTTGATGTAGCCCTAAGCAGAGACTGGCGAGAATCACTTTCATGGGAAAGGGCCTGCCAAGCTTACAAAAAACTACGAGTTGCCTGAAATCTCAGCAAACACTTTTTCACCCAATCTTGATGATACTTTCAGGTAATGATCAGTACACTGATCCCACTTGGCTCGCCAAATTTCGTTCTTCTAGGTTAACCGTTCGTTGGCAGTAATCGGTTTCATTTTGAGGTTTCACTCTGTTTTCTCCTATAGGGATACATGTATTTTGAACTCTAAATCAAACACGGTTTGTGCTAGCTCTTTGAAACTTGACACAATAAAGCAGTTTCAAGTTCTATCTCTATGGTTTGTTTGCTGTTGATGTAGCCCTAAGCAGAGACTGGCGAGAATCACTTTCATGAAAGTGCCCTGCCAAGCTTCCAAAAAACTACGAGTTGCCTGGAAATCTCAGCACACACTTTTTCACCCAATCTTGATGAAACTTTCAGGTAATGATCAGGAGACTGATCCTACTTGGCTCGCCAAATTTCGTTCTTCTAGGTTAAACCGTTCGTTGGCAGTAACCGGTTTCATTTTGAGGTTTCACTCTGTTTTCTCCTATAGGGATACATGTATTTGGAACTCTAAATCAAACACGGTTTGTGCTAGCTCTTTGAAACTTGACACAATAAAGCAGTTTCAAGTTCTATCTCTATGGTTTGTTTGCTGTTGATGGACACCTAAGCAGAGACTGGCGAGAATCACTTTCATGGAAAGGGCCTGCCAAGCTTCCAAAAAATTAGGCGTTGCCTGAAATCTCAGCAAACACTTTTTCACCCAATCTTGATGAAACTTTCAGGTAATGATCAGTAGACCGATCCCACTTGGCTCGCCAAATTTCGTTCTTCTAGGTTAAACCGTTCGTTGGCAGTAACCGGTTTCATTTTGAGGTTTCACTCTGTTTTCTCCTATAGGGATACATGTATTTGGAACTCTAAAGCAAACACGGTTTGTGCTAGCTCTTTGAAACTTGACATAATAAAGCAGTTTCAAGTTCTATCTCTATGGTTTGTTTGCTGTTGATGTAGCCCTAAGCAGAGACTGGCGAGAATCACTTACATGGAAAGGACCTGCCAAGCTTCCAAAAACTACGAGTTGCCTGAAATCTCAGCACACACTTTTTCAACCAATCTTGATGAAACTTTCAGGTAGTGATCAGTACACCAATCCCACTTGGCTCGCCAAATTTCGTTCTTCTAGGTTAAACCGTTCGTTGGCAGTAACCGGTTTCATTTTGAGGTTTCACTCTGTTTCTCCTATAGGGATACATGTATTTGGAACTCTAAATCAAACACGGTTTGTGGTAGCTCTTTGAAACTTGACACAATAAAGCAGTTTCAAGTTCTATCTCTATGGTTTTTTTGCTGTTGATATAGCCCTAAGCAGAGACTGGCGAGAATGACTTTCATGGAAAGGGCCTGCCAAGCTTCCAAAAAACTACGAGTTGCCTGAAATCTCAGCAAACACTTTTTCACCCAATCTTGATGAAACTTTCAGGGAATGATCAGTACACCAATCCCACTTGGCTCGCCAAATTTCGTTCTTCTAGGTTAAACGGTTTGTTGGCAGTAACCGGTTTCATTTTGAGGGTTTCAGTCTGTTTTCTCCTATAGGGATACATGTATTTGGAACTCTAAATCAAACACGGTTTGTGCTAGCTCTTTGAATCTTGACACAATAGAGCAGTTTCAAGTTCTCTCACTATGGTTTGTTTGCTGTTGATGTAGCCCTAAGCAGAGACTGGCGAGAATCACTTTCATGGAAAGGGCCTGCCAAGCTTCCAAAAAACTACGAGTTGCCTGAAATCTCAGCACACACTTTTTCACCCAATCTTGATGAAACTTTCAGGTAATGATCAGTACACCAATCCCACTTGGCTCGCCAAATTTCGTTCTTCTAGGTAAAACCATTCGTTGGCAGTAACCGGTTTCATTTTGAGGTTTCACTCTGTTTTCTCCTATAGGGATACATGTATTTGGAACTCTAAATCAAACAGGGTTTGTGCTAGCTCTTTGAAACTTGACACAATATAGCAGTTTCAAGTTCTATCTCTATGGTTTGTTTGCTGATGATGTAGCCCTAAGCAGAGACTGGCGAGAATCACTTTCATGGAAAGGGCCTGCCAAGCTTCCAAAAAACTATGAGTTGCCTGAAATCTCAGCACACACTTTTTCACCCAATCATGATGAAACTTTCAGGTAATGATCAGTACACCAATCCCATTTGGCTTGCCAAATATCGTTCTTCTAGATTAAACCGTTTGTTGGCAGTAACCGGTTTCATTTTGAGGTTTCACTCTGTTTTCTCCTATAGGGATACATGTATTTGGAACTCTAAAGCAAACACGGTTTGTGCTAGCTCTTGAAACTTGACACAATAAAGCAGTTTCAAATTCTATCTCTATGGGTTTGTTTGCTGTTGATGTGGCCCTAAGCAGAGACTTTCGAGAATCACTTACATGGAAAGGACCTGCCAAGCTTCCAAAAACTACGAGTTGCCTGAAATCTCAGCACACACTTTTTCACCCAATCTTGATGAAACTTTCAGGTAATGATCAGTACACCAATCCCACTTGGCTCGCCAAATTTCGTTCTTCTAGGTTAAACCGTTCGTTGGCAGTAACCGGTTTCATTTTGAGGTTTCACTCTGTTTTCTCCTATAGGGATACATGTATTTGGAACTCTAAATCAAACACGGTTTGTGGTAGCTCTTTGAAACTTGACAAAATAAAGCAGTTTCAAGTTCTATCTCTATGGTTTGTTTGCTGTTGATGTAGCCCTAAGCAGAGACTGGCGAGAATGACTTTCATGGAAAGGGCCTGCCAAGCTTCCAAAAAACTACGAGTTGCCTGAAATCTCAGCAAACACTTTTTCACCCAATCTTGATGAAACTTTCAGGGAATGATCAGTACACCAATCCCACTTGGCTCGCCAAATTTCATTCTTCTAGGTTAAACGGTTTGTTGGCAGTAACCGGTTTCATTTTGAGGTTTCAGTCTGTTTTCTCCTATAGGGATACATGTATTTGGAACTCTAAATCAAACACGGTTTGTGCTAGCTCTTTGAATCTTGACACAATAGAGCAGTTTCAAGTTCTATCACTATGGTTTGTTTGCTGTTGATGTAGCCCTAAGCAGAGACTGGCGAGAATCACTTTCATGGAAAGGGCCTGCCAAGCTTCCAAAAAACTACGAGTTGCCTGAAATCTCAGCACACACTTTTTCACCCAATCTTGATGAAACTTTCAGGTAATGATCAGTACACCAATCCCACTTGGCTCGCCAAATTTCGTTCTTCTAGGTAAAACCATTCGTTGGCAGTAACCGGTTTCATTTTGAGGTTTCACTCTGTTTTCTCCTATAGGGATACATGTATTTGGAAGTCTAAATCAAACACGGTTTGTGGTAGCTCTTTGAAACTTGACACAATAAACAGTTTCAAGTTCTATCTCTATGGTTTGTTTGCTGTTGATGTAGACCTAAGCAGGGACTGGCGAGAATCACTTTCATGGAAAGGGCCTGCCAAGCTTCCAAAAAACTACGAGTTGCCTGAAATCTCAGCACACACTTTTTCACCCAATCTTGAAGAAACTTTCAGGGAATGATCAGTACACCAATCCCACTTGTCTCGCCAAATTTCGTTCTTCTAGGTTAAACCGTTCGTTGGCAGTAACCGGTTTCATTTTGAGGTTTCACTCTGTTTTCTCCTATAGGGATACATGTATTTGGAACTCTAAATCAAACACGGTTTGTGCTAGCTCTTTGAAACTTGACACAATAAAGCAGTTTCAAGTTCTATCTCTATGGTTTGTTTGCTGTTGATGTAGCCCTAAGCAGAGACTGACGAGAATCACTTTCATGGAAAGCGCCTTCCAAGCTTCCAAAATCTACGAGTTTCCTGAAATCTCAGCAAACACTTTTTCACCCAATCTTGATGAAACTTTCAGGTAATGATCAGTAGACCGATCCAACTTGGCTGGCCAAATTTCGTTCTTCTAGGTTATACCGTTCGTTGGCAGTAACTGGTTTCATTTTGAGGTTTCACTCTGTTTTCTCCTATAGGGATACATGTATTTGGAACTCTAAAGCAAACACGGTTTGTGCTAGCTCTTTGATACTTGACACAATAAAGCAGTTTCAAGTTCTATCTCTATGGTTTGTTTGCTGTTGATGTAGCCCTAAGCAGAGACTGGCGAGAATCACTTACATGGAAAGGACCTACCAAGCTTCCAAAAAACTACGAGTTGCCTGAAATCTCAGCACACACTTTTTCACCCAATCTTGATGAAACTTTCAGGTAATGATCAGTACACCAATCCCACTTGGCTCGCCAAATTTCGTTCTTCTAGGTTAAACCATTCGTTGGCAGTAACCGGTTTCATTTTGAGGTTTCACTCTGTTTTCTCCTATAGGGATACATGTATTTGGAAGTCTAAATCAAACACGGTTTGTGGTAGCTCTTTGAAACTTGACACAATAAAGCAGTTTCAAGTTCTATCTCTATGGTTTGTTTGCTGTTGATGTAGCCCTAAGCAGAGACTGGCGAGAATCACTTTCATGGAAAGGGCCTGCCAAGCTTCCAAAAAACTACGAGTTGCCTGAAATCTCAGCACACACTTTTTCACCCAATCTTGATGAAACTTTCAGGTAATGATCAGTACACCAATCCTACTTGGCTCGCCAAATTTCGTTCTTCTAGGTTAAACCGATCGTTGGCAGTACCCGGTTTCATTTTGAGGTATCACTCTGTTTTCTCCTACAGGGATACATGTATTTGGAACTCTAAATCAAACACGGTTTGTGCTAGCTCTTTGAAACTTGACACAATAAAGCAGTTTCAAGTTCTATCTCTATGGTTTGTTTGCAGTTGATGTAGCCCTAAACAGAGACTGACGAGAATCACTTTCATGGAAAGCGCCTTCCAAGCTTCCAAAAACTACGAGTTGCCTGAAATCTCAGCAAACACTTTTTCACCCAATCTTGATGAAACTTTCAGGTAATGATCAGTAGACCGATCCAACTTGGCTGGCCAAATTTCGTTCTTCTAGGTTATACCGTTCGTTGGCAGTAACCGGTTTCATTTTGAGGTTTCACTCTGTTTTCTCCTATAGGGATACATGTATTTGGAACTCTAAAGCAAACACGGTTTGTGCTAGCTCTTTGATACTTGACACAATAAAGCAGTTTCAAGTTCTATCTCTATGGTTTGGTTGCTGTTGATGTAGCCCTAAGCAGAGACTGGCGAGAATCACTTACATGGAAAGGACCTACCAAGCTTCCAAAAAACTACGAGTTGCGTGAAATCTCAGCACACACTTTTTCACCCAATCTTGATGAAACTTTCAGGTAATGATCAGTACACCAATCCCTCTTGGCTCGCCAAATTTCGTTCTTCTAGGTTAAACCATTCGTTGGCAGTAACCGGTTTCATTTTGAGGTTTCACTCTGTTTTCTCCTATAGGGATACATGTATTTGGAAGTCTAAATCAAACACGGTTTGTGGTAGCTCTTTGAAACTTGACACAATAAAGCAGTTTCAAGTTCTATCTCTATGGTTTGTTTGCTGTTGATGTAGCCCTAAGCAGAGACTGGCGAGAATCACTTTCATGGAAAGAGCCTGCCAAGCTTCCAAAAAACTACGAGTTGCCTGAAATCTCAGCACACACTTTTTCACCCAATCTTGATGAAACTTTCAGGTAATGATCAGTACACCAATCCCACTTGGCTCGGCAAATTTCGTTCTTCTAGGTTAAACCGTTTGTTGGCAGTAACCGGTTTCATTTTGAGGTTTCACTCTGTTTTCTCCTATAGGGATACATGTATTTGGAACTCTAAAGCAAACACGGTTTGTGCTAGCTCTTTGAAACTTGACACAATAAAGCAGTTTCAAGTTCTATCTCTATGGTTTGTTTGCTGTTGATGTAGCCCTAAGCAGAGACTGGCGAGAATCACTTACATGGAAAGGACCTGCCAAGCTTCCAAAAAACTACGAGTTGCCTGAAATCTCAGCACACACTTTTTCACCCAATCTTGATGAATCTTTCAGGTAATGATCAGTACACCAATCCCACTTGGCTCGCCAAATTTCGTTCTTCTAGGTTAAACCGATCGTTGGCAGTAACCGGTTTCATTTTGAGGTTTCACTCTGTTTTCTCCTATAGGGATACATGTATTTGGAACTCTAAATCAAACACGGTTTGTGGTAGCTCTTTGAAACTTGACAAAATAAAGCAGTTTCAAGTTCTATCTCTATGGTTTGTTTGCTGTTGATGTAGCCCTAAGCAGAGACTGGCGAGAATGACTTTCATGGAAAGGGCCTGCCAAGCTTCCAAAAAACTACGAGTTGCCTGAAATCTCAGCAAACACTTTTTCACCCAATCTTGATGAAACTTTCAGGGAATGATCAGTACACCAATCCCACTTGGCTCGCCAAATTTCGTTCTTCTAGGTTAAACGGTTTGTTGGCAGTAACCGGTTTCATTTTGAGGTTTCAGTCTGTTTTCTCCTATAGGGATACATGTATTTGGAACTCTAAATCAAACACGGTTTGTGCTAGCTCTTTGAATCTTGACACAATAGAGCAGTTTCAAGTTCTATCACTATGGTTTGTTTGCTGTTGATGTATCCCTAAGCAGAGACTGGCGAGAATCACTTTCATGGAAAGGGCCTGCCAAGCTTCCAAAAAACTACGAGTTGCCTGAAATCTCAGCACACACTTTTTCACCCAATCTTGATGAAACTTTCAGGTAATGATCAGTACACCAATCCCACTTGGCTCGCCAAATTTCGTTCTTCTATGTTAAACCGTTCGTTGGCAGTAACCGGTTTCATTTTGAGGTTTCACTCTGTTTTCTCCTATAGGGATACATGTATTTGGAACTCTAAATCAAACACGGTTTGTGGTAGCTCTTTGAAACTTGACACAATAAAGCAGTTTCAAGTTCTATCTCTATGGTTTGCTTGCTGTTGATGTAGCCCTAAGCAGAGACTGGCGAGAATCACTTTCATGGAAAGGGCCTGCCAAACTTCCAAAAAACTACGAGTTGCCTGAAATCTCAGCAAACACTTTTTCACCCAATCTTCATGAAACTTTCAGGGAATGATCAGTACACCAATCCCACTTGGCTCGCCAAATTTCGTTCTTCTAGGTTAAACCGTTTTTTGGCAGTAACCGGTTTCATTTTGAGGTTTCAGTCTGTTTTCTCCTATAGGGATACATATATTTGGAATTCTAAATCAAACACGGTTTGTGCTAGCTCTTTGAAACTTGACACAATAAAGCAGTTTCAAGTTCTATCTCTATGGTTTGTTTGCTGTTGATGTAGCCCTAAGCAGAGACTGGCAAGAATCACTTTCATGGAAAGCGCCTGGCAAGCTTCCAAAAAACTAGGCGTTGCCTGAAATCTCAGCAAACACTTTTTCACCCAATCTTGATGAAACTTTCAGGTAATGATCAGTAGACCGATCCCACATGGCTCGCCAAATTTCGTTCTTCTAGGTTAAACCGTTCGTTGGCAGTAACCGGTTTCATTTTGAGGTTTCACTCTGTTTTCTCCTATAGGGATACATGTATTTGGAACTCTAAATCAAACACGGTTTGTGCTAGCTCTTTGAACCTTGACACAATAAAGCAGTTTCAAGTTCTATCTCTATGGTTTGTTTGCTGTTGATGTAGCCCTAAGCAGAGACTGGCGAGAATCACTTTCATGGAAAGGGCCTGCCAAGCTTCCAAAAAACTACACGTTGCCTGAAATCTCAGCAAACACTTTTTCACCCAATCTTGATGAAACTTTCAGGTAATGATCAGTACACCAATCCCACTTGGCTCGCCAAATTTCGTTCTTCTAGGTTAAACCGTTCGTTGGCAGTAACCGGTTTCATTTTGAGGTTTCACTCTGTTTTCTCCTATAGGGATACATGTATTTGGAACTCTAAATCAAACATGGTTTGTGCTAGCTCTTTGAATCTTGACACAATAAAGCAGTTTCAAGTTCTATCTCTATGGTTTGTTTGAAGTTGATGTAGCCCTAAGCAGAGACTGGCGAGAATCACTTTCATGGAAAGGGCCTGCCAAGCTTCCAAAAAACTACGAGTTGCCTGAAATCTCAGCACACACTTTTTCACCCAATCTTGATGAAACTTTCAGGGAATGATCAGTACACCAATCCCACTTGGCTCGCCAAATTTCGTTCTTCTAGGTTAAACCGTTCGTTGGCAGTAACCGGTTTCATTTTGAGGTTTCACACTGTTTTCTCCTATAGGGATACATGTATTTGGAACTCTAAATCAAACACGGTTTGTGGTAGCTCTTTGAAACTTGACACAATAAAGCAGTTTCAAGTTCTATCTCTATGGTTTGCTTGCTGTTCATGTAGCCCTAAGCAGAAAATGGCGAGAATCACTTTCATGGAAAGGGCCTGCCAAGCTTACAAAAAACTACGAGTTGCCTGAAATCTCAGCAAACACTTTTTCACCCAATCTTCATGAAACTTTCAGGGAATGATCAGTACACCAATCC
>NW_027525168.1:0-23065 GCF_052094955.1 Ictidomys tridecemlineatus
GGCCGGGCCCCTGAGCGCGGGTTCCTCGTCGTGTCGCGTGGCGTGCCGTGGCTTCGGGTGGCGTCGCTCCGGGTCGTCGGGTCAAACCGGGGGCCCCTTGCTTGGGCCTCGTACCGCGCGCGCTCCCCTCGGTGCCCCTCTCGCCCCCTCCGCCCCCCCACCGCACCCCACTCTTTCCTCCTCCTCCTCCTCCCCCCCTCCTCCTCCTTCACCTGCTCCTCCTCCTCGCGACGCCATACCTCCCCTTCCCTCTCTCCCCTTGCGCTCTCTGCCTGCTCCTTGGCCTAGGTGGCGTGGCTCCCTTGACCGGGCTCCTCCAGTGGGTCCCGGGACCCCTCCCAGCCAGCCACCCAGCTTCATGCTGGCCCTGGCAGCCTTTCCACACCCAGGGCCCTCGTTTGGCCCTGCTTGGGTCCAGGTCCCTGCCTGGAGGATCTACTCCCCTGGAATGGAGTGCAATGGGCTGGCCTCTGCGCCCTGGAGGCTCCCTAGGGGAAACACAGCCCTGCCCCTCGCCTGGGCCCCCTTGGCTGCCCGCAGCCTGACACCTGGCAGTGGACGTGGGCGCTGCACTGACCTTGGCCTGCGCGATCCCCTCCCTTCCCCCCCCTGCCCTCTCGCCTTGCCTGCTGCCCCTAACCCAAGCCAGCCCTCCCTAACCATGGAGCTTTAAGCTCCAGTCCTGGGGCCTGGCTCCCGGGCCGGGCCCCTGAGCGCGGGTTCCTCGTCGTGTCGCGTGGCGTGCCGTGGCTTCGGATGGCGTCGCTCCGGGTCGTCGGGTCAAACCGGGGGCCCCTTGCTTGGGCCTCGTACCGCGCGCGCTCCCCTCGGTGCCCCTCTCGCCCCCCCACCGCACCCCACTCTTTCCTCCTCCTCCTCCTCCTCCTCCTCCTCCTCCTCCACCTGCTCCTCCTCCTCGCGACGCCATACCTCCCCTTCCCTCTCTCCCCTTGCGCTCTCTGCCTGCTCCTTGGCCTAGGTGGCGTGGCTCCCTTGACCGGGCTCCTCCAGTGGGTCCCGGGACCCCTCCCAGCCAGCCACCCAGCTTCATGCTGGCCCTGGCAGCCTTTCCACACCCAGGGCCCTCGTTTGGCCCTGCTTGGGTCCAGGTCCCTGCCTGGAGGATCTACTCCCCTGGAATGGAGTGCAATGGGCAGGCCTCTGCGCCCTGGAGGCTCCCTAGGGGAAACACATCCCTGCCCCTCGCCTGGGCCCCCTTGGCTGCCCGCAGCCTGACACCTGGCAGTGGACGTGGGCGCTGCGCTGACCTTGGCCTGCGCGATCCCCTCCCTTCCCCCCCCCGCCCTCTCGCCTTGCCTGCTGCCCCTAACCCAAGCCAGCCCTCCTAACCATGGAGCTTTAAGCTCCAGTCCTGGGGCCTGGCTCCCGGGCAGGGCCCCTGAGCGCGGGTTCCTCGTCGTGTCGCGTGGCGTGGCGTGCCGTGGCTTCGGGTGGCGTCGCTCCGGGTCGTCGGGTCAAACCGGGGGCCCCTTGCTTGGGCCTCGTACCGCGCGCGCTCCCCTCGGTGCCCCTCTCGCCCCCCCACCGCACCCCACTCTTTCCTCCTCCTCCTCCTCCTCCTCCTCCTCCTCCTCCACCTGCTCCTCCTCGCGACGCCATACCTCCCCTTCCCTCTCTCCCCTTGCGCTCTCTGCCTGCTCCTTGGCCTAGGTGGCGTGGCTCCTTGACCGGGCTCCTCCAGTGGGTCCCGGGACCCCTCCCATCCAGCCACCCAGCTTCATGCTGGCCCTGGCAGCATTTCCACACCCAGGGCCCTCGTTTGGCCCTGCTTGGGTCCAGGTCCCTGCCTGGAGGATCTACTCCCCTGGAATGGAGTGCAATGGGCTGGCCTCTGCGCCCTGGAGGCTCCCTAGGGGAAACACAGCCTGCCCCTCGCCTGGGCCCCCTTGGCTGCCCGCAGCCTGACACCTGGCAGTGGACGTGGGCGCTGCGCTGACCTTGGCCTGCGCGATCCCCTCCCTTCCCCCCCTGCCCTCTCGCCTTGCCTGCTGCCCCTAACCCAAGCCAGCCCTCCCTAACCATGGAGCTTTAAGCTCCAGTCCTGGGGCCTGGCTCCCGGGCCGGGCCCCTGAGCGCGGGTTCCTCGTCGTGTCGCGTGGTGTGCCGTGGCTTCGGGTGGCGTCGCTCCGGGTCGTCGGGTCAAACCGGGGGCCCCTTGCTTGGGCCTCGTACCGCGCGCGCTCCCCTCGTTGCCCCTCTCGCCCCCCCACCGCACCCCACTCTTTCCTCCTCCTCCTCCTCCTCCTCCTCCTCCTCCTCCTCTACCTGCTCCTCCTCCTAGCGACACCATACCTCCCCTTCCCTCTCTCCCCTTGCGCTCTCTGCCTGCTCCTTGGCCTAGGTGGCGTGGCTCCCTTGACCGGGCTCCTCCAGTGGGTCCCGGGACCCCTCCCAGCCAGCCACCCAGCTTCATGCTGGCCCTGGCAGCCTTTCCACACCCAGGGCCCTCGTTTGGCCCTGCTTGGGTCCAGGTCCCTGCCTGGAGGATCTACTCCCCTGGAATGGAGTGCAATGGGCTGGCCTCTGCGCCCTGGAGGCTCCCTAGGGGAAACACAGCCCTGCCCCTCGCCTGGGCCCCCTTGGCTGCCCGCAGCCTGACACCTGGCAGTGGACGTGGGCGCTGCGCTGACCTTGGCCTGCGCGATCCCCTCCCTTCCCCCCCCCCCGCCCTCTCGCCTTGCCTGCTGCCCCTAACCCAAGCCAGCCCTCCCTAACCATGGAGCTTTAAGCTCCAGTCCTGGGGCCTGGCTCCCGGGCCGGGCCCCTGAGCGCGGGTTCCTCGTCGTGTCGCGTGGCGTGCCGTGGCTTCGGGTGGCGTCGCTCCGGGTCGTCGGGTCAAACCGGGGGCCCCTTGCTTGGGCCTCGTACCGCGCGCGCTCCCCTCGGTGCCCCTCTCGCCCCCCCACCGCACCCCACTCTTTCCTCCTCCTCCTCCTCCTCCTCCTCCTCCACCTGCTCCTCCTCCTCGCGATGCCATACCTCCCCTTCCCTCTCTCCCCTTGCGCTCTCTGCCTGCTCCTTGGCCTAGGTGGCGTGGCTCCCTTGACCGGGCTCCTCCAGTGGGTCCCGGGACCCCTCCCAGCCAGCCACCCAGCTTCATGCTGGCCCTGGCAGCCTTTCCACACCCAGGGCCCTCGTTTGGCCCTGCTTGGGTCCAGGTCCCTGCCTGGAGGATCTACTCCCCTGGAATGGAGTGCAATGGGCTGGCCTCTGCGCCCTGGAGGCTCCCTAGGGGAAACACAGCCCTGCCCCTCGCCTGGGCCCCCTTGGCTGCCCGCAGCCTGACACCTGGCAGTGGACGTGGGCGCTGCGCTGACCTTGGCCTGCGCGATCCCCTCCCTTCCCCCCCTTGCCCTCTCGCCTTGCCTGCTGCCCCTAACCCAAGCCAGCCCTCCCTAACCATGGAGCTTTAAGCTCCAGTCCTGGGGCCTGGCTCCCGGGCCGGGCCCCTGAGCGCGGGTTCCTCGTCGTGTCGCGTGGCGTGCCGTGGCTTCGGGTGGCGTCGCTCCGGGTCGTCGGGTCAAACCGGGGGCCCCTTGCTTGGGCCTCGTACCGCGCGCGCTCCCCTCGGTGCCCCTCTCGCCCCCCCACCGCACCCCACTCTTTCCTCCTCCTCCTCCTCCTCCTCCTCCTCCTCCACCTGCTCCTCCTCCTCGCGACGCCGTACCTCCCCTTCCCTCTCTCTCCTTGCACTCTCTGCCTGCTCCTTGGCCTAGATGGCGTGGCTCCCTTGACCGGGCTCCTCCAGTGGGTCCCGGGACCCCTCCCATCCAGCCACCCAGCTTCATGCTGGCCCTGGCAGCCTTTCCACACCCAGGGCCCTCGTTTGGCCCTGCTTGGGTCCAGGTCCCTGCCTGGAGGATCTACTCCCCTGGAATGGAGTGCAATGGGCTGGCCTCTGCGCCCTGGAGGCTCCCTAGGGGAAACACAGCCCTGCCCCTCGCCTGGGCCCCCTTGGCTGCCCGCAGCCTGACACCTGGCAGTGGACGTGGGCGCTGCGCTGACCTTGGCCTGCGCGATCCCCTCCCTTCCCCCCCTGCCCTCTCGCCTTGCCTGCTGCCCCTAACCCAAGCCAGCCCTCCCTAACCATGGAGCTTTAAGCTCCAGTCCTGGGGCCTGGCTCCCGGGCCGGGCCCCTGAGACTGGGTTCCTCGTCGTGTCGCGTGGCGTGCCGTGGCTTCGGGTGGCGTCGCTCCGGGTCGTCGGGTCAAACCTGGGGCCCCTTGCTTGGGCCTCGTACCGCGCGCGCTCCCCTCGGTGCCCCTCTCGCCCCCCCACCGCACCCCACTCTTTCCTCCACCTCCTCCTCCTCCTCCTCCTCCTCCACCTGCTCCTCCTCCTCGCGACGCCATACCTCCCCTTCCCTCTCTCCCCTTGCGCTCTCTGCCTGCTCCTTGGCCTAGGTGGCGTGGCTCCCTTGACCGGGCTCCTCCAGTGGGTCCCGGGACCCCTCCCATCCAGCCACCCAGCTTCATGCTGGCCCTGGCAGCCTTTCCACACCCAGGGCCCTCGTTTGGCCCTGCTTGGGTCTAGGTCCCTGCCTGGAGGATCTACTCCCCTGGAATGGAGTGCAATGGGCTGGCCTCTGCGCCCTGGAGGCTCCCTAGGGGAAACACAGCCCTGCCCCTCGCCTGGGCCCCCTTGGCTGCCCGCAGCCTGACACCTGGCAGTGGACGTGGGCGCTGCGCTGACCTTGGCCTGCGCGATCCCCTCCCTTCCCCCCCCCCCGCCCTCTCGCCTTGCCTGCTGCCCCTAACCCAAGCCAGCCCTCCCTAACCATGGAGCTTTAAGCTCCAGTCCTGGGGTCTGGCTCCCGGGCCGGGCCCCTGAGCGCGGGTTCCTCGTCGTGTCGCGTGGCGTGCCGTGGCTTCGGGTGGCGTCGCTCCGGGTCGTCGGGTCAAACCGGGGGCCCCTTGCTTGGGCCTCGTACCGTGCGCGCTCCCCTCGGTGCCCCTCTCGCCCCCCCACCGCACCCCACTCTTTCCTCCTCCTCCTCCTCCTCCTCCTCCTCCACCTGCTCCTCCTCCTCGCGATGCCATACCTCCCCTTCCCTCTCTCCCCTTGCGCTCTCTGCCTGCTCCTTGGCCTAGGTGGCGTGGCTCCCTTGACCGGGCTCCTCCAGTGGGTCCCGGGACCCCTCCCAGCCAGCCACCCAGCTTCATGCTGGCCCTGGCAGCCTTTCCACACCCAGGGCCCTCGTTTGGCCCTGCTTGGGTCCAGGTCCCTGCCTGGAGGATCTACTCCCCTGGAATGGAGTGCAATGGGCTGGCCTCTGCGCCCTGGAGGCTCCCTAGGGGAAACACAGCCCTGCCCCTCGCCTGGGCCCCCTTGGCTGCCCGCAGCCTGACACCTGGCAGTGGACGTGGGCGCTGCGCTGACCTTGGCCTGCGCGATCCCCTCCCTTCCCCCCCTTGCCCTCTCGCCTTGCCTGCTGCCCCTAACCCAAGCCAGCCCTCCCTAACCATGGAGCTTTAAGCTCCAGTCCTGGGGCCTGGCTCCCGGGCCGGGCCCCTGAGCGCGGGTTCCTCGTCGTGTCGCGTGGCGTGCCGTGGCTTCGGGTGGCGTCGCTCCGGGTCGTCGGGTCAAACCGGGGGCCCCTTGCTTGGGCCTCGTACCGCGCGCGCTCCCCTCGGTGCCCCTCTCGCCCCCTCCGCCCCCCCACCGCACCCCACTCTTTCCTCCTCCTCCTCCTCCCCCTCCTCCTCCTTCACCTGCTCCTCCTCCTCGCGACGCCATACCTCCCCTTCCCTCTCTCCCCTTGCGCTCTCTGCCTGCTCCTTGGCCTAGGTGGCGTGGCTCCCTTGACCGGGCTCCTCCAGTGGGTCCCGGGACCCCTCCCAGCCAGCCACCCAGCTTCATGCTGGCCCTGGCAGCCTTTCCACACCCAGGGCCCTCGTTTGGCCCTGCTTGGGTCCAGGTCCCTGCCTGGAGGATCTACTCCCCTGGAATGGAGTGCAATGGGCTGGCCTCTGCGCCCTGGAGGCTCCCTAGGGGAAACACAGCCCTGCCCCTCGCCTGGGCCCCCTTGGCTGCCCGCAGCCTGACACCTGGCAGTGGACGTGGGCGCTGCACTGACCTTGGCCTGCGCGATCCCCTCCCTTCCCCCCCCTGCCCTCTCGCCTTGCCTGCTGCCCCTAACCCAAGCCAGCCCTCCCTAACCATGGAGCTTTAAGCTCCAGTCCTGGGGCCTGGCTCCCGGGCCGGGCCCCTGAGCGCGGGTTCCTCGTCGTGTCGCGTGGCGTGCCGTGGCTTCGGATGGCGTCGCTCCGGGTCGTCGGGTCAAACCGGGGGCCCCTTGCTTGGGCCTCGTACCGCGCGCGCTCCCCTCGGTGCCCCTCTCGCCCCCCCACCGCACCCCACTCTTTCCTCCTCCTCCTCCTCCTCCTCCTCCTCCTCCTCCACCTGCTCCTCCTCCTCGCGACGCCATACCTCCCCTTCCCTCTCTCCCCTTGCGCTCTCTGCCTGCTCCTTGGCCTAGGTGGCGTGGCTCCCTTGACCGGGCTCCTCCAGTGGGTCCCGGGACCCCTCCCAGCCAGCCACCCAGCTTCATGCTGGCCCTGGCAGCCTTTCCACACCCAGGGCCCTCGTTTGGCCCTGCTTGGGTCCAGGTCCCTGCCTGGAGGATCTACTCCCCTGGAATGGAGTGCAATGGGCAGGCCTCTGCGCCCTGGAGGCTCCCTAGGGGAAACACATCCCTGCCCCTCGCCTGGGCCCCCTTGGCTGCCCGCAGCCTGACACCTGGCAGTGGACGTGGGCGCTGCGCTGACCTTGGCCTGCGCGATCCCCTCCCTTCCCCCCCCCGCCCTCTCGCCTTGCCTGCTGCCCCTAACCCAAGCCAGCCCTCCCTAACCATGGAGCTTTAAGCTCCAGTCCTGGGGCCTGGCTCCCGGGCAGGGCCCCTGAGCGCGGGTTCCTCGTCGTGTCGCGTGGCGTGGCGTGCCGTGGCTTCGGGTGGCGTCGCTCCGGGTCGTCGGGTCAAACCGGGGGCCCCTTGCTTGGGCCTCGTACCGCGCGCGCTCCCCTCGGTGCCCCTCTCGCCCCCCCACCGCACCCCACTCTTTCCTCCTCCTCCTCCTCCTCCTCCTCCTCCTCCTCCTCCACCTGCTCCTCCTCGCGACGCCATACCTCCCCTTCCCTCTCTCCCCTTGCGCTCTCTGCCTGCTCCTTGGCCTAGGTGGCGTGGCTCCCTTGACCGGGCTCCTCCAGTGGGTCCCGGGACCCCTCCCATCCAGCCACCCAGCTTCATGCTGGCCCTGGCAGCATTTCCACACCCAGGGCCCTCGTTTGGCCCTGCTTGGGTCCAGGTCCCTGCCTGGAGGATCTACTCCCCTGGAATGGAGTGCAATGGGCTGGCCTCTGCGCCCTGGAGGCTCCCTAGGGGAAACACAGCCCTGCCCCTCGCCTGGGCCCCCTTGGCTGCCCGCAGCCTGACACCTGGCAGTGGACGTGGGCGCTGCGCTGACCTTGGCCTGCGCGATCCCCTCCCTTCCCCCCCCTGCCCTCTCGCCTTGCCTGCTGCCCCTAACCCAAGCCAGCCCTCCCTAACCATGGAGCTTTAAGCTCCAGTCCTGGGGCCTGGCTCCCGGGCCGGGCCCCTGAGCGCGGGTTCCTCGTCGTGTCGCGTGGTGTGCCGTGGCTTCGGGTGGCGTCGCTCCGGGTCGTCGGGTCAAACCGGGGGCCCCTTGCTTGGGCCTCGTACCGCGCGCGCTCCCCTCGTTGCCCCTCTCGCCCCCCCACCGCACCCCACTCTTTCCTCCTCCTCCTCCTCCTCCTCCTCCTCCTCCTCCTCCTCCTCCTCTACCTGCTCCTCCTCCTAGCGACACCATACCTCCCCTTCCCTCTCTCCCCTTGCGCTCTCTGCCTGCTCCTTGGCCTAGGTGGCGTGGCTCCCTTGACCGGGCTCCTCCAGTGGGTCCCGGGACCCCTCCCAGCCAGCCACCCAGCTTCATGCTGGCCCTGGCAGCCTTTCCACACCCAGGGCCCTCGTTTGGCCCTGCTTGGGTCCAGGTCCCTGCCTGGAGGATCTACTCCCCTGGAATGGAGTGCAATGGGCTGGCCTCTGCGCCCTGGAGGCTCCCTAGGGGAAACACAGCCCTGCCCCTCGCCTGGGCCCCCTTGGCTGCCCGCAGCCTGACACCTGGCAGTGGACGTGGGCGCTGCGCTGACCTTGGCCTGCGCGATCCCCTCCCTTCCCCCCCCCCGCCCTCTCGCCTTGCCTGCTGCCCCTAACCCAAGCCAGCCCTCCCTAACCATGGAGCTTTAAGCTCCAGTCCTGGGGCCTGGCTCCCGGGCCGGGCCCCTGAGCGCGGGTTCCTCGTCGTGTCGCGTGGCGTGCCGTGGCTTCGGGTGGCGTCGCTCCGGGTCGTCGGGTCAAACCGGGGGCCCCTTGCTTGGGCCTCGTACCGCGCGCGCTCCCCTCGGTGCCCCTCTCGCCCCCCCACCGCACCCCACTCTTTCCTCCTCCTCCTCCTCCTCCTCCTCCTCCACCTGCTCCTCCTCCTCGCGACGCCATACCTCCCCTTCCCTCTCTCCCCTTGCGCTCTCTGCCTGCTCCTTGGCCTAGGTGGCGTGGCTCCCTTGACCGGGCTCCTCCAGTGGGTCCCGGGACCCCTCCCAGCCAGCCACCCAGCTTCATGCTGGCCCTGGCAGCCTTTCCACACCCAGGGCCCTCGTTTGGCCCTGCTTGGGTCCAGGTCCCTGCCTGGAGGATCTACTCCCCTGGAATGGAGTGCAATGGGCTGGCCTCTGCGCCCTGGAGGCTCCCTAGGGGAAACACAGCCCTGCCCCTCGCCTGGGCCCCCTTGGCTGCCCGCAGCCTGACACCTGGCAGTGGACGTGGGCGCTGCGCTGACCTTGGCCTGCGCGATCCCCTCCCTTCCCCCCCTTGCCCTCTCGCCTTGCCTGCTGCCCCTAACCCAAGCCAGCCCTCCCTAACCATGGAGCTTTAAGCTCCAGTCCTGGGGCCTGGCTCCCGGGCCGGGCCCCTGAGCGCGGGTTCCTCGTCGTGTCGCGTGGCGTGCCGTGGCTTCGGGTGGCGTCGCTCCGGGTCGTCGGGTCAAACCGGGGGCCCCTTGCTTGGGCCTCGTACCGCGCGCGCTCCCCTCGGTGCCCCTCTCGCCCCCCCACCGCACCCCACTCTTTCCTCCTCCTCCTCCTCCTCCTCCTCCTCCTCCTCCACCTGCTCCTCCTCCTCGCGACGCCGTACCTCCCCTTCCCTCTCTCTCCTTGCGCTCTCTGCCTGCTCCTTGGCCTAGATGGCGTGGCTCCCTTGACCGGGCTCCTCCAGTGGGTCCCGGGACCCCTCCCATCCAGCCACCCAGCTTCATGCTGGCCCTGGCAGCCTTTCCACACCCAGGGCCCTCGTTTGGCCCTGCTTGGGTCCAGGTCCCTGCCTGGAGGATCTACTCCCCTGGAATGGAGTGCAATGGGCTGGCCTCTGCGCCCTGGAGGCTCCCTAGGGGAAACACAGCCCTGCCCCTCGCCTGGGCCCCCTTGGCTGCCCGCAGCCTGACACCTGGCAGTGGACGTGGGCGCTGCGCTGACCTTGGCCTGCGCGATCCCCTCCCTTCCCCCCCTGCCCTCTCGCCTTGCCTGCTGCCCCTAACCCAAGCCAGCCCTCCCTAACCATGGAGCTTTAAGCTCCAGTCCTGGGGCCTGGCTCCCGGGCCGGGCCCCTGAGACTGGGTTCCTCGTCGTGTCGCGTGGCGTGCCGTGGCTTCGGGTGGCGTCGCTCCGGGTCGTCGGGTCAAACCTGGGGCCCCTTGCTTGGGCCTCGTACCGCGCGCGCTCCCCTCGGTGCCCCTCTCGCCCCCCCACCGCACCCCACTCTTTCCTCCACCTCCTCCTCCTCCTCCTCCTCCTCCACCTGCTCCTCCTCCTCGCGACGCCATACCTCCCCTTCCCTCTCTCCCCTTGCGCTCTCTGCCTGCTCCTTGGCCTAGGTGGCGTGGCTCCCTTGACCGGGCTCCTCCAGTGGGTCCCGGGACCCCTCCCATCCAGCCACCCAGCTTCATGCTGGCCCTGGCAGCCTTTCCACACCCAGGGCCCTCGTTTGGCCCTGCTTGGGTCCAGGTCCCTGCCTGGAGGATCTACTCCCCTGGAATGGAGTGCAATGGGCTGGCCTCTGCGCCCTGGAGGCTCCCTAGGGGAAACACAGCCCTGCCCCTCGCCTGGGCCCCCTTGGCTGCCCGCAGCCTGACACCTGGCAGTGGACGTGGGCGCTGCGCTGACCTTGGCCTGCGCGATCCCCTCCCTTCCCCCCCCCCCCTCTCGCCTTGCCTGCTGCCCCTAACCCAAGCCAGCCCTCCCTAACCATGGAGCTTTAAGCTCCAGTCCTGGGGTCTGGCTCCCGGGCCGGGCCCCTGAGCGCGGGTTCCTCGTCGTGTCGCGTGGCGTGCCGTGGCTTCGGGTGGCGTCGCTCCGGGTCGTCGGGTCAAACCGGGGGCCCCTTGCTTGGGCCTCGTACCGTGCGCGCTCCCCTCGGTGCCCCTCTCGCCCCCCCACCGCACCCCACTCTTTCCTCCTCCTCCTCCTCCTCCTCCTCCTCCACCTGCTCCTCCTCCTCGCGATGCCATACCTCCCCTTCCCTCTCTCCCCTTGCGCTCTCTGCCTGCTCCTTGGCCTAGGTGGCGTGGCTCCCTTGACCGGGCTCCTCCAGTGGGTCCCGGGACCCCTCCCAGCCAGCCACCCAGCTTCATGCTGGCCCTGGCAGCCTTTCCACACCCAG
This sequence comes from Ictidomys tridecemlineatus, assembly GCF_052094955.1. Lineage (NCBI taxonomy): Eukaryota > Metazoa > Chordata > Mammalia > Rodentia > Sciuridae > Ictidomys > Ictidomys tridecemlineatus. Next base: position 10,748 of record NW_027525168.1, read on the forward strand.
GGCCCTCGTTTGGCCCTGCTTGGGTCCAGGTCCCTGCCTGGAGGATCTACTCCCCTGGAATGGAGTGCAATGGGCTGGCCTCTGCGCCCTGGAGGCTCCCTAGGGGAAACACAGCCCTGCCCCTCGCCTGGGCCCCCTTGGCTGCCCGCAGCCTGACACCTGGCAGTGGACGTGGGCGCTGCGCTGACCTTGGCCTGCGCGATCCCCTCCCTTCCCCCCCCTGCCCTCTCGCCTTGCCTGCTGCCCCTAACCCAAGCCAGCCCTCCCTAACCATGGAGCTTTAAGCTCCAGTCCTGGGGCCTGGCTCCCGGGCAGGGCCCCTGAGCGCGGGTTCCTCGTCGTGTCGCGTGGCGTGGCGTGCCGTGGCTTCGGGTGGCGTCGCTCCGGGTCGTCGGGTCAAACCGGGGGCCCCTTGCTTGGGCCTCGTACCGCGCGCGCTCCCCTCGGTGCCCCTCTCGCCCCCCCACCGCACCCCACTCTTTCCTCCTCCTCCTCCTCCTCCTCCTCCTCCTCCTCCACCTGCTCCTCCTCGCGACGCCATACCTCCCCTTCCCTCTCTCCCCTTGCGCTCTCTGCCTGCTCCTTGGCCTAGGTGGCGTGGCTCCCTTGACCGGGCTCCTCCAGTGGGTCCCGGGACCCCTCCCATCCAGCCACCCAGCTTCATGCTGGCCCTGGCAGCATTTCCACACCCAGGGCCCTCGTTTGGCCCTGCTTGGGTCCAGGTCCCTGCCTGGAGGATCTACTCCCCTGGAATGGAGTGCAATGGGCTGGCCTCTGCGCCCTGGAGGCTCCCTAGGGGAAACACAGCCCTGCCCCTCGCCTGGGCCCCCTTGGCTGCCCGCAGCCTGACACCTGGCAGTGGACGTGGGCGCTGCGCTGACCTTGGCCTGCGCGATCCCCTCCCTTCCCCCCCTGCCCTCTCGCCTTGCCTGCTGCCCCTAACCCAAGCCAGCCCTCCCTAAGCATGGAGCTTTAAGCTCCAGTCCTGGGGCCTGGCTCCCGGGCCGGGCCCCTGAGCGCAGGTTCCTCGTCGTGTCGCGTGGTGTGCCGTGGCTTCGGGTGGCGTCGCTCCGGGTCGTCGGGTCAAACCGGGGGCCCCTTGCTTGGGCCTCGTACCGCGCGCGCTCCCCTCGGTGCCCCTCTCGCCCCCCCACTGCACCCCACTCTTTCCTCCTCCTCCTCCTCCTCCTCCTCCTCCTCCTCCTCCACCTGCTCCTCCTCCTCGCGACGCCATACCTCCCCTTCCCTCTCTCCCCTTGCGCTCTCTGCCTGCTCCTTGGCCTAGGTGGCGTGGCTCCCTTGACCGGGCTCCTCCAGTGGGTCCCGGGACCCCTCCCAGCCAGCCACCCAGCTTCATGCTGGCCCTGGCAGCCTTTCCACACCCAGGGCCCTCGTTTGGCCCTGCTTGGGTCCAGGTCCCTGCCTGGAGGATCTACTCCCCTGGAATGGAGTGCAATGGGCTGGCCTCTGCGCCCTGGAGGCTCCCTAGGGGAAACACAGCCCTGCCCCTCGCCTGGGCCCCCTTGGCTGCCCGCAGCCTGACACCTGGCAGTGGACGTGGGCGCTGCGCTGACCTTGGCCTGCGCGATCCCCTCCCTTCCCCCCCCTGCCCTCTCGCCTTGCCTGCTGCCCCTAACCCACGCCAGCCCTCCCTAACCATGGAGCTTTAAGGTCCAGTCCTGGGGCCTGGCTCTCGGGCCGGGCCCCTGAGCGCGGGTTCCTCGTCGTGTCGCGTGGTGTGCCCTGGCTTCGGGTGGCGTCGCTCCGGGTCGTCGGGTCAAACCGGGGGCCCCTTGCTTGGGCCTCGTACCGCGCGCGCTCCCCTCGTTGCCCCTCTCGCCCCCCCACCGCACCCCACTCTTTCCTCCTCCTCCTCCTCCTCCTCCTCCTCCTCCTCCTCCTCCTCCTCCTCCTCTACCTGCTCCTCCTCCTAGCGACACCATACCTCCCCTTCCCTCTCTCCCCTTGCGCTCTCTGCCTGCTCCTTGGCCTAGGTGGCGTGGCTCCCTTGACCGGGCTCCTCCAGTGGGTCCCGGGACCCCTCCCAGCCAGCCACCCAGCTTCATGCTGGCCCTGGCAGCCTTTCCACACCCAGGGCCCTCGTTTGGCCCTGCTTGGGTCCAGGTCCCTGCCTGGAGGATCTACTCCCCTGGAATGGAGTGCAATGGGCTGGCCTCTGCGCCCTGGAGGCTCCCTAGGGGAAACACAGCCCTGCCCCTCGCCTGGGCCCCCTTGGCTGCCCGCAGCCTGACACCTGGCAGTGGACGTGGGCGCTGCGCTGACCTTGGCCTGCGCGATCCCCTCCCTTCCCCCCCCCCGCCCTCTCGCCTTGCCTGCTGCCCCTAACCCAAGCCAGCCCTCCCTAACCATGGAGCTTTAAGCTCCAGTCCTGGGGCCTGGCTCCCGGGCCGGGCCCCTGAGCGCGGGTTCCTCGTCGTGTCGCGTGGCGTGCCGTGGCTTCGGGTGGCGTCGCTCCGGGTCGTCGGGTCAAACCGGGGGCCCCTTGCTTGGGCCTCGTACCGCGCGCGCTCCCCTCGGTGCCCCTCTCGCCCCCCCACCGCACCCCACTCTTTCCTCCTCCTCCTCCTCCTCCTCCTCCTCCACCTGCTCCTCCTCCTCGCGACGCCATACCTCCCCTTCCCTCTCTCCCCTTGCGCTCTCTGCCTGCTCCTTGGCCTAGGTGGCGTGGCTCCCTTGACCGGGCTCCTCCAGTGGGTCCCGGGACCCCTCCCAGCCAGCCACCCAGCTTCATGCTGGCCCTGGCAGCCTTTCCACACCCAGGGCCCTCGTTTGGCCCTGCTTGGGTCCAGGTCCCTGCCTGGAGGATCTACTCCCCTGGAATGGAGTGCAATGGGCTGGCCTCTGCGCCCTGGAGGCTCCCTAGGGGAAACACAGCCCTGCCCCTCGCCTGGGCCCCCTTGGCTGCCCGCAGCCTGACACCTGGCAGTGGACGTGGGCGCTGCGCTGACCTTGGCCTGCGCGATCCCCTCCCTTCCCCCCCCCCCGCCCTCTCGCCTTGCCTGCTGCCCCTAACCCAAGCCAGCCCTCCCTAACCATGGAGCTTTAAGCTCCAGTCCTGGGGCCTGGCTCCCGGGCCGGGCCCCTGAGCGCGGGTTCCTCGTCGTGTCGCGTGGCGTGCCGTGGCTTCGGGTGGCGTCGCTCCGGGTCGTCGGGTCAAACCGGGGGCCCCTTGCTTGGGCCTCGTACCGCGCGCGCTCCCCTCGGTGCCCCTCTCGCCCCCCCACCGCACCCCACTCTTTCCTCCTCCTCCTCCTCCTCCTCCTCCTCCACCTGCTCCTCCTCCTCGCGACGCCATACCTCCCCTTCCCTCTCTCCCCTTGCGCTCTCTGCCTGCTCCTTGGCCTAGGTGGCGTGGCTCCCTTGACCGGGCTCCTCCAGTGGGTCCCGGGACCCCTCCCAGCCAGCCACCCAGCTTCATGCTGGCCCTGGCAGCCTTTCCACACCCAGGGCCCTCGTTTGGCCCTGCTTGGGTCCAGGTCCCTGCCTGGAGGATCTACTCCCCTGGAATGGAGTGCAATGGGCTGGCCTCTGCGCCCTGGAGGCTCCCTAGGGGAAACACAGCCCTGCCCCTCGCCTGGGCCCCCTTGGCTGCCCGCAGCCTGACACCTGGCAGTGGACGTGGGCGCTGCGCTGACCTTGGCCTGCGCGATCCCCTCCCTTCCCCCCTGCCCTCTCGCCTTGCCTGCTGCCCCTAACCCAAGCCAGCCCTCCCTAACCATGGAGCTTTAAGCTCCAGTCCTGGGCCTGGCTCCCGGGCCGGGCCCCTGAGACTGGGTTCCTCGTCGTGTCGCGTGGCGTGCCGTGGCTTCGGGTGGCGTCGCTCCGGGTCGTCGGGTCAAACCGGGGGCCCCTTGCTTGGGCCTCGTACCGCGCGCGCTCCCCTCGGTGCCCCTCTCGCCCCCCCACCGCACCCCACTCTTTCCTCCACCTCCTCCTCCTCCTCCTCCTCCTCCACCTGCTCCTCCTCCTCGCGACGCCATACCTCCCCTTCCCTCTCTCCCCTTGCGCTCTCTGCCTGCTCCTTGGCCTAGGTGGCGTGGCTCCCTTGACCGGGCTCCTCCAGTGGGTCCCGGGACCCCTCCCAGCCAGCCACCCAGCTTCATGCTGGCCCTGGCAGCCTTTCCACACCCAGGGCCCTCGTTTGGCCCTGCTTGGGTCCAGGTCCCTGCCTGGAGGATCTACTCCCCTGGAATGGAGTGCAATGGGCTGGCCTCTGCGCCCTGGAGGCTCCCTAGGGGAAACACAGCCCTGCCCCTCGCCTGGGCCCCCTTGGCTGCCCGCAGCCTGACACCTGGCAGTGGACGTGGGCGCTCTGCGCTGACCTTGGCCTGCGCGATCCCCTCCCTTCCCCCCCCTGCCCTCTCGCCTTGCCTGCTGCCCCTAACCCAAGCCAGCCCTCCCTAACCATGGAGCTTTAAGCTCCAGTCCTGGGGCCTGGCTCCCGGGCCGGGCCCCTGAGCGCGGGTTCCTCGTCCTGTCGCGTGGCGTGCCGTGGCGTTGGGTGGCGTCGCTCCGGGTCGTCGGGTCAAACCGGGGGCCCCTTGCTTGGGCCTCGTACCGCGCGCGCTCCCCTCGGTGCCCCTCTCGCCCCCCCACCGCACCCCACTCTTTCCTCCTCCTCCTCCTCCTCCTCCTCCTCCTCCTCCACCTGCTCCTCCTCCTCGCGACGCCATACCTCCCCTTCCCTCTCTCCCCTTGCGCTCTCTGCCTGCTCCTTGGCCTAGGTGGCGTGGCTCCCTTGACCGGGCTCCTCCAGTGGGTCCCGGGACCCCTCCCAGCCAGCCACCCAGCTTCATGCTGGCCCTGGCAGCCTTTCCACACCCAGGGCCCTCGTTTGGCCCTGCTTGGGTCCAGGTCCCTGCCTGGAGGATCTACTCCCCTGGAATGGAGTGCAATGGGCTGGCCTCTGCGCCCTGGAGGCTCCCTAGGGGAAACACAGCCCTGCCCCTCGCCTGGGCCCCCTTGGCTGCCCGCAGCCTGACACCTGGCAGTGGACGTGGGCGCTGCGCTGACCTTGGCCTGCGCGATCCCCTCCCTTCCCCCCCCCGCCCTCTCGCCTTGCCTGCTGCCCCTAACCCAAGCCAGCCCTCCCTAACCATGGAGCTTTAAGCTCCAGTCCTGGGGTCTGGCTCCCGGGCCGGGCCCCTGAGCGCGGGTTCCTCGTCGTGTCGCGTGGCGTGCCGTGGCTTCGGGTGGCGTCGCTCCGGGTCGTCGGGTCAAACCGGGGGCCCCTTGCTTGGGCCTCGTACCGCGCGCGCTCCCCTCCGTGCCCCTCTCGCCCCCCCACCGCACCCCACTCTTTCCTCCTCCTCCTCCTCCTCCTCCTCCTCCACCTGCTCCTCCTCCTCGCGACGCCATACCTCCCCTTCCCTCTCTCCCCTTGCGCTCTCTGCCTGCTCCTTGGCCTAGGTGGCGTGGCTCCCTTGACCGGGCTCCTCCAGTGGGTCCCGGGACCCCTCCCAGCCAGCCACCCAGCTTCATGCTGGCCCTGGCAGCCTTTCCACACCCAGGGCCCTCGTTTGGCCCTGCTTGGGTCCAGGTCCCTGCCTGGAGGATCTACTCCCCTGGAATGGAGTGCAATGGGCTGGCCTCTGCGCCCTGGAGGCTCCCTAGGGGAAACACAGCCCTGCCCCTCGCCTGGGCCCCCTTGGCTGCCCGCAGCCTGACACCTGGCAGTGGACGTGGGCGCTGCGCTGACCTTGGCCTGCGCGATCCCCTCCCTTCCCCCCCTGCCCTCTCGCCTTGCCTGCTGCCCCTAACCCAAGCCAGCCCTCCCTAACCATGGAGCTTTAAGCTCCAGTCCTGGGGCCTGGCTCCCGGGCCGGGCCCCTGAGCGCGGGTTCCTCGTCGTGTCGCGTGGCGTGCCGTGGCTTCGGGTGGCGTCGCTCCGGGTCGTCGGGTCAAACCGGGGGCCCCTTGCTTGGGCCTCGTACCGCGCGCGCTCCCCTCGGTGCCCCTCTCGCCCCCCCACCGCACCCCACTCTTTCCTCCTCCTCCTCCTCCTCCTCCTCCTCATCCTCCTCCTCCACCTGCTCCTCCTCCTCGCGACGCCATACCTCCCCTTCCCTCTCTCCCCTTGCGCTCTCTGCCTGCTCCTTGGCCTAGGTGGCGTGGCTCCCTTGACCGGGCTCCTCCAGTGGGTCCCGGGACCCCTCCCAGCCAGCCACCCAGCTTCATGCTGGCCCTGGCAGCCTTTCCACACCCAGGGCCCTCGTTTGGCCCTGCTTGGGTCCAGGTCCCTGCCTGGAGGATCTACTCCCCTGGAATGGAGTGCAATGGGCTGGCCTCTGCGCCCTGGAGGCTCCCTAGGGGAAACACAGCCCTGCCCCTCGCCTGGGCCCCCTTGGCTGCCCGCAGCCTGACACCTGGCAGTGGACGTGGGCGCTGCGCTGACCTTGGCCTGCGCGATCCCCTCCCTTCCCCCCCTGCCCTCTCGCCTTGCCTGCTGCCCCTAACCCAAGCCAGCCCTCCCTAACCATGGAGCTTTAAGCTCCAGTCCTGGGGCCTGGCTCCCGGGCCGGGCCCCTGAGCGCGGGTTCCTCGTCGTGTCGCGTGGCGTGCCGTGGCTTCGGGTGGCGTCGCTCCGGGTCGTCGGGTCAAACCGGGGGCCCCTTGCTTGGGCCTCGTACCGCGCGCGCTCCCTCGGTGCCCCTCTCGCCCCCCCACCGCACCCCACTCTTTCCTCCACCTCCTCCTCCTCCTCCTCCTCCTCCACATGCTCCTCCTCCTCGCGACGCCATACCTCCCCTTCCCTCTCTCCCCTTGCGCTCTCTGCCTGCTCCTTGGCCTAGGTGGCGTGGCTCCCTTGACCGGGCTCCTCCAGTGGGTCCCGGGACCCCTCCCAGCCAGCCACCCAGCTTCATGCTGGCCCTGGCAGCCTTTCCACACCCAGGGCCCTCGTTTGGCCCTGCTTGGGTCCAGGTCCCTGCCTGGAGGATCTACTCCCCTGGAATGGAGTGCAATGGGCTGGCCTCTGCGCCCTGGAGGCTCCCTAGGGGAAACACAGCCCTGCCCCTCGCCTGGGCCCCCTTGGCTGCCCGCAGCCTGACACCTGGCAGTGGACGTGGGCGCTGCGCTGACCTTGGCCTGCGCGATCCCCTCCCTTCCCCCCCCCCCTCTCGCCTTGCCTGCTGCCCCTAACCCAAGCCAGCCCTCCCTAACCATGGAGCTTTAAGCTCCAGTCCTGGGGCCTGGCTCCCGGGCCGGGCCCCTGAGCGCGGGTTCCTCGTCGTGTCGCGTGGCGTGCCGTGGCGTCGGGTGGCGTCGCTCCGGGTCGTCGGGTCAAACCGGGGGCCCCTTGCTTGGGCCTCGTACCGCGCGCGCTCCCCTCGGTGCCCCTCTCGCCCCCCTACCGCACCCCACTCTTTCCTCCTCCTCCTCCTCCTCCTCCTCCTCCTCCTCCTCCTCCTCCTCCTCCTCCACCTGCTCCTCCTCCTCGCGACGCCATACCTCCCCTTCCCTCTCTCCCCTTGCGCTCTCTGCCTGCTCCTTGGCCTAGGTGGCGTGGCTCCCTTGACCGGGCTCCTCCAGTGGGTCCCGGGACCCCTCCCAGCCAGCCACCCAGCTTCATGCTGGCCCTGGCAGCCTTTCCACACCCAGGGCCCTCGTTTGGCCCTGCTTGGGTCCAGGTCCCTGCCTGGAGGATCTACTCCCCTGGAATGGAGTGCAATGGGCTGGCCTCTGCGCCCTGGAGGCTCCCTAGGGGAAACACAGCCCTGCCCCTCGCCTGGGCCCCCTTGGCTGCCCGCAGCCTGACACCTGGCAGTGGACGTGGGCGCTGCGCTGACCTTGGCCTGCGCGATCCCCTCCCTTCCCCCCCCCGCCCTCTCGCCTTGCCTGCTGCCCCTAACCCAAGCCAGCCCTCCCTAACCATGGAGCTTTAAGCTCCAGTCCTGGGGCCTGGCTCCCGGGCCGGGCCCCTGAGCGCGGGTTCCTCGTCGTGTCGCGTGGCGTGCCGTGGCGTCGGGTGGCGTCGCTCCGGGTCGTCGGGTCAAACCGGGGGCCCCTTGCTTGGGCCTCGTACCGCGCGCGCTCCCCTCGGTGCCCCTCTCGCCCCCCCACCGCACCCCACTCTTTCCTCCTCCTCCTCCTCCTCCTCCTCCTCCTCCTCCTCCACCTGCTCCTCCTCCTCGCGACGCCATACCTCCCCTTCCCTCTCTCCCCTTGCGCTCTCTGCCTGCTCCTTGGCCTAGGTGGCGTGGCTCCCTTGACCGGGCTCCTCCAGTGGGTCCCGGGACCCCTCCCAGCCAGCCACCCAGCTTCATGCTGGCCCTGGCAGCCTTTCCACACCCAGGGCCCTCGTTTGGCCCTGCTTGGGTCCAGGTCCCTGCCTGGAGGATCTACTCCCCTGGAATGGAGTGCAATGGGCTGGCCTCTGCGCCCTGGAGGCTCCCTAGGGGAAACACAGCCCTGCCCCTCGCCTGGGCCCCCTTGGCTGCCCGCAGCCTGACACCTGGCAGTGGACGTGGGCGCTGCGCTGACCTTGGCCTGCGCGATCCCCTCCCTTCCCCCCCCCCCCTCTCGCCTTGCCTGCTGCCCCTAACCCAAGCCAGCCCTCCCTAACCATGGAGCTTTAAGCTCCAGTCCTGGGGCCTGGCTCCCGGGCCGGGCCCCTGAGCGCGGGTTCCTCGTCGTGTCGCGTGGCGTGCCGTGGCGTCGGGTGGCGTCGCTCCGGGTCGTCGGGTCAAACCGGGGGCCCCTTGCTTGGGCCTCGTACCGCGCGCGCTCCCCTCGGTGCCCCTCTAGCCCCCCCACCGCACCCCACTCTTTCCTCCACCTCCTCCTCCTCCTCCTCCTCCTCCACCTGCTCCCCTCGCGACGCCATACCTCCCCTTCCCTCTCTCCCCTTGCGCTCTCTGCCTGCTCCTTGGCCTAGGTGGCGTGGCTCCCTTGACCGGGCTCCTCCAGTGGGTCCCGGGACCCCTCCCAGCCAGCCACCCAGCTTCATGCTGGCCCTGGCAGCCTTTCCACACCCAGGGCCCTCGTTTGGCCCTGCTTGGGTCCAGGTCCCTGCCTGGAGGATCTACTCCCCTGGAATGGAGTGCAATGGGCTGGCCTCTGCGCCCTGGAGGCTCCCTAGGGGAAACACAGCCCTGCCCCTCGCCTGGGCCCCCTTGGCTGCCCGCAGCCTGACACCTGGCAGTGGACGTGGGCGCTGCGCTGACCTTGGCCTGCGCGATCCCCTCCCTTCCCCCCCCCCGCCCTCTCGCCTTGCCTGCTGCCCCTAACCCAAGCCAGCCCTCCCTAACCATGGAGCTTTAAGCTCCAGTCCTGGGGCCTGGCTCCCGGGCCGGGCCCCTGAGCGCGGGTTCCTCGTCGTGTCGCGTGGCGTGCCGTGGCGTCGGGTGGCGTCGCTCCGGGTCGTCGGGTCAAACCGGGGGCCCCTTGCTTGGGCCTCGTACCGCGCGCGCTCCCCTCGGTGCCCCTCTCGCCCCCCCACCGCACCCCACTCTTTCCTCCTCCTCCTCCTCCTCCTCCTCCTCCTCCTCCACCTGCTCCTCCTCCTCGCGACGCCATACCTCCCCTTCCCTCTCTCCCCTTGCGCTCTCTGCCTGCTCCTTGGCCTAGGTGGCGTGGCTCCCTTGACCGGGCTCCTCCAGTGGGTCCCGGGACCCCTCCCAGCCAGCCACCCAGCTTCATGCTGGCAGCCTTTCCACACCCAGGGCCCTCGTTTGGCCCTGCTTGGGTCCAGGTCCCTGCCTGGAGGATCTACTCCCCTGGAATGGAGTGCAATGGGCTGGCCTCTGCGCCCTGGAGGCTCCCTAGGGGAAACACAGCCCTGCCCCTCGCCTGGGCCCCCTTGGCTGCCCGCAGCCTGACACCTGGCAGTGGACGTGGGCGCTGCGCTGACCTTGGCCTGCGCGATCCCCTCCCTTCCCCCCCTGCCCTCTCGCCTTGCCTGCTGCCCCTAACCCAAGCCAGCCCTCCCTAACCATGGAGCTTTAAGCTCCAGTCCTGGGGCCTGGCTCCCGGGCCGGGCCCCTGAGCGCGGGTTCCTCGTCGTGTCGCGTGGCGTGCCGTGGCGTCGGGTGGCGTCGCTCCGGGTCGTCGGGTCAAACCGGGGGCCCCTTGCTTGGGCCTCGTACCGCGCGCGCTCCCCTCGGTGCCCCTCTCGCCCCCCCACCGCACCCCACTCTTTCCTCCTCCTCCTCCTCCTCCTCCTCCTCCTCCTCCTCCTCCTCCTCCACCTGCTCCTCCTCCTCGCGACGCCATACCTCCCCTTCCCTCTCTCCCCTTGCGCTCTCTGCCTGCTCCTTGGCCTAGGTGGCGTGGCTCCCTTGACCGGGCTCCTCCAGTGGGTCCCGGGACCCCTCCCAGCCAGCCACCCAGCTTCATGCTGGCCCTGGCAGCCTTTCCACACCCAGGGCCCTCGTTTGGCCCTGCTTGGGTCCAGGTCCCTGCCTGGAGGATCTACTCCCCTGGAATGGAGTGCAATGGGCTGGCCTCTGCGCCCTGGAGGCTCCCTAGGGGAAACACAGCCCTGCCCCTCGCCTGGGCCCCCTTGGCTGCCCGCAGCCTGACACCTGGCAGTGGACGTGGGCGCTGCGCTGACCTTGGCCTGCGCGATCCCCTCCCTTCCCCCCCTGCCCTCTCGCCTTGCCTGCTGCCCCTAACCCAAGCCAGCCCTCCCTAACCATGGAGCTTTAAGCTCCAGTCCTGGGGCCTGGCTCCCGGGCCGGGCCCCTGAGCGCGGGTTCCTCGTCGTGTCGCGTGGCGTGCCGTGGCGTCGGGTGGCGTCGCTCCGGGTCGTCGGGTCAAACCGGGGGCCCCTTGCTTGGGCCTCGTACCGCGCGCGCTCCCCTCGGTGCCCCTCTCGCCCCCCCACCGCACCCCACTCTTTCCTCCTCCTCCTCCTCCTCCTCCTCCTCCTCCTCCTCCTCCTCCTCCTCCTCCTCCACCTGCTCCTCCTCCTCGCGACGCCATACCTCCCCTTCCCTCTCTCCCCTTGCGCTCTCTGCCTGCTCCTTGGCCTAGGTGGCGTGGCTCCCTTGACCGGGCTCCTCCAGTGGGTCCCGGGACCCCTCCCAGCCAGCCACCCATCTTCATGCTGGCCCTGGCAGCCTTTCCACACCCAGGGCCCTCGTTTGGCCCTGCTTGGGTCCAGGTCCCTGCCTGGAGGATCTACTCCCCTGGAATGGAGTGCAATGGGCTGGCCTCTGCGCCCTGGAGGCTCCCTAGGGGAAACACAGCCCTGCCCCTCGCCTGGGCCCCCTTGGCTGCCCGCAGCCTGACACCTGGCAGTGGACGTGGGCGCTGCGCTGACCTTGGCCTGCGCGATCCCCTCCCTTCCCCCCCCCCCTCTCGCCTTGCCTGCTGCCCCTAACCCAAGCCAGCCCTCCCTAACCATGGAGCTTTAAGCTCCAGTCCTGGGGCCTGGCTCCCGGGCCGGGCCCCTGAGCGCGGGTTCCTCGTCGTGTCGCGTGGCGTGCCGTGGCGTCGGGTGGCGTCGCTCCGGGTCGTCGGGTCAAACCGGGGGCCCCTTGCTTGGGCCTCGTACCGCGCGCGCTCCCCTCGGTGCCCCTCTCGCCCCCCCACCGCACCCCACTCTTTCCTCCTCCTCCTCCTCCTCCTCCTCCTCCACCTGCTCCTCCTCCTCGCGACGCCATACCTCCCCTTCCCTCTCTCCCCTTGCGCTCTCTGCCTGCTCCTTGGCCTAGGTGGCGTGGCTCCCTTGACCGGGCTCCTCCAGTGGGTCCCGGGACCCCTCCCAGCCAGCCACCCAGCTTCATGCTGGCCCTGGCAGCCTTTCCACACCCAGGGCCCTCGTTTGGCCCTGCTTGGGTCCAGGTCCCTGCCTGGAGGATCTACTCCCCTGGAATGGAGTGCAATGGGCTGGCCTCTGCGCCCTGGAGGCTCCCTAGGGGAAACACAGCCCTGCCCCTCGCCTGGGCCCCCTTGGCTGCCCGCAGCCTGACACCTGGCAGTGGACGTGGGCGCTGCGCTGACCTTGGCCTGCGCGATCCCCTCCCTTCCCCCCCCCCCTCTCGCCTTGCCTGCTGCCCCTAACCCAAGCCAGCCCTCCCTAACCATGGAGCTTTAAGCTCCAGTCCTGGGGCCTGGCTCCCGGGCCGGGCCCCTGAGCGCGGGTTCCTCGTCGTGTCGCGTGGCGTGCCGTGGCGTCGGGTGGCGTCGCTCCGGGTCGTCGGGTCAAACCGGGGGCCCCTTGCTTGGGCCTCGTACCGCGCGCGCTCCCCTCGGTGCCCCTCTAGCCCCCCCACCGCACCCCACTCTTTCCTCCACCTCCTCCTCCTCCTCCTCCTCCTCCACCTGCTCCTCCTCCTCGCGACGCCATACCTC
>NW_027525169.1:0-23056 GCF_052094955.1 Ictidomys tridecemlineatus
CACTGTGTTTTCCCCTATATGGATACATGTAGTTAGAACTCTAAATCAAACACGGTTTGTGCTAGCTCTTTGAAACTTGGCAAAATAAAGTTGTTCCAAGTTCTGTCTCTATGCTTTTTTTTTGTATTGATGTAGACCAAAGCAGAGACTGGCCAAAATCGCTTTCATTGAAAGGGCTTGCCCAGCTTCCAAAAAACTACGAATCTCCTGAATTCTCAGCAAATGTTTTTTCACCCAATGTTGCTGATACTTTCAGGTAATGATCAGTACACCAATCCCACTTGGCTCACGAAATTTCGTTCTTCTTGGTGAATCCATTCGTTTGCAGAATACGTATATATTTTGAGGTTTCACTGTGTTTTCTCCTATATGGATACATGTAGTTGGAACTCTAAATCGAACACGGTTTGTGCTAGCTCTTAGAAACTTGGCATAATAAAGTAATTTCAAGTTCTATCTGTATGGTTTGTTTGCTATTGATGTAGCCCAAAGCAGAGACTGGCCAAAATCACTTTCATTGAAAGGGCTTGCCCAGCTTCCAAAAAACTACAAATCTCCTGAAGTCTCAGCAAATGTTTTTCCACCCAATCTTGCTGATACTTTCAGGTAATGATCAGTACACCAATCCCACTTGGCTCACCAAATTTCGTTCTTCTAGGTTAAACCATTCGTTTTCAGTAATCGTTTTCATTTTGAGGTTTCACTTTGTTTTCTCCTATATGAAAAAATGTATTTGGAACTCTAAATCAAACACGGTTTTTGCTAGCTCTTTGAAACTTGGCAAAATAAAGTAGTTCCAAGTTCTATCTCTATGGTTTGTTGGCTATTGAGGTAGCCCAAAGCATAAACTGGCCAAAATCACTTTCATTGAAACGGCTTGCCCAGCTTCCAAAAAACTACGAATCTCCTGAAATGTCAGCAAATGTTTTTTCACCCAATCTTGATGATACTTTCAGGTAATGATCACTACACCAATCCCACTTGGCTCACCAAATTTCTTTCTTCTAGGTAAAACCGTTCGTTTGCAGTAACAGTTTTCAATTTGAGGTTTCAATCTGTTTCCTCCTATATGGATACATGTATTTGGAACTCTAAATTAAACACGGTTTGTGCTAGCTCTTTGAATCTTGGCAAAATAAAGTTGTTCCAAGTTCTGTCTCTATGCTTTTTTTTTTGCTATTGATGTAGACCAAAGCAGAGACTGGCCAAAATCACTTTCATTGAAAGGGCTTGCCCAGCTTCCAAAAAACTACGAATCTCCTGAATTCTTAGCAAATGTTTTTTCACCCAATCTTGATGATACTTTCAGGTAATGATCAGTACACCAATCCCACTTGGCTCACCAATTTTCGTTCTTCATTGTGAATCCCTTCGTTTGCAGTATACGTTTATATTTTGAGGTTTCCCTGTGTTTTCTCCTATATGGATACATGTAGTTGGAACTCTAAATCGAACACGGTTTGTGCTAGCTCTTAGAAACTTGGCAAAATAAAGTAGTTTCAAGTTCTATCTGTATGCTTTGTTTGCTATTGATGTAGTCCAAAGCAGAGACTGGCCAAAATCACTTTCATTGAAAGGGCTTGCCCAGCTTCCAAAAAACTACGAATCTCCTGAAGTCTCAGCAAATGTTTTTTCACCCAATCTCGATAATACTTTCAGGTAATGATCAGTACACAAATCCCACTTGGCTCACCAAATTTCGTTCTTCTAGGTAAAACCGTTCGTTTGCAGTAACCGTTTTCATTTTGAGGTTTCAATCTGTTTTCTCCTATATGGATACGTGCATTTGGAACTCTAAATCAAACACGGTTTGTGCTAGCTCTTTGAAACTTGGCAAAATAAAGTTGTTCCAAGTTCTGTCTCTATGCTTTTTTTTTGCTATTGATGTAGACCAAAGCAGAGACTGGCCAAAATCACTTTCATTGAAAGGGCTTGCCCAGCTTCCAAAAAACTACGAATCTCCTGAGTTCTCAGCAAATGTTTTTTTACCCAATCTTGCTGATACTTTCAGGTAATGATCAGTACACCAATCCCACTTGGCTCACGAAATTTTGTTCTTCTAGGTTAAACCGTTCGTTTGCAGTAACCGTTTCATTTTGAGGTTTCACTCTGTTTTGTCCTATATGGATACATGTAGTTGGAACTCTAAATCAAACACAACTTGTGCTAGCTCTTTGAAACTTGGGAAAATAATGTAGGTCCCAGTTCTATCTGTATGCTTTGTTTGCCATTGATGTAGCCCAAAGCAGAGACTGGCCAAAATCACTTTCATTGAAAGGGCTTCCCAGCTTCCAAAAAACTACGAATCTCCTGAAATCTCAGCAAGTATTTTTTCACCCAATCTTGATGATACTTTCAGGTAATGATCAGTTCACCAATCTTATTTTGCTCACCAAATTTCTCTCTTCTTGGTTAAACCGTTCGGTTCCAGTAACCGTTTTCATTTTGAGGTTTCACTCTGTTTTCTCCTATATAAATACATGTAGTTGGAACTCTAAATAAGACATGGTTTGTGCTAGGTCTTTGAAACTTGGCAAAATAAAGAAGTTCCAAGTTATATCTCTATGGTTTGTTTGCTATTGAAGTAGCCCAAAAGAGAGACTGGCGAAAATCACTTTAATTGAAAGGGCTTGCCCAGCATCCAAAAAACTACGAATCTTCTGAAATCTCAGGAAATGTTTTTTCACCCAATCTTGATGATACTTTCACGTAATGATCAGGAAACCAATCCCATTTGGCTCACCAAATTTTGTTCTTCTAGGTGAAACTGTTCGTTTGCAGTAACCGTTTTCATTTTGAGGTTTCACTCTGTTTTCCTCCTATATGGATACATGTAGTTGGAACTCTAAATTAAACCCGGGTTGTGCAAGCTCTTTTAAACTTGGCCAAATAAAGCAGTTCCAAGTTCTATCTCTATGGATGGTTTGCTATTGAAGTATCCCAAAGCAGAGACTGGCGAAAATCACTTTCATTGAAAGGGCTTGCCCAGCTTTCAAAAAACTACGAATCTCCTGAAATCTCAGCAAATGTTTTTTCACCCAATCTTGATGATACTTTCAGGTAATGATCAGTACACCAATCACACTTTGCTCACCAAATTTCCTTCTTCGAGGTGAAACAGTTTGTTTGCAGTAACCGTTTTCATTGTGAGGTTTCACTCTGTTTTCACCTATATGGATACATGTAGTTGGAACTCTAAATAAAACACGGTTTGTGCTAGCTCTTTGAAACTTGGCAATGTAGTCCCTAGTTTTATATCTATGGTTTGTTTGCTATTGATGTAGCCCAAAGCAGAGACTGGCCAAAATCACTTTCATTGAAGTGGTTTGCCCAGCTTCCAAAAAACTACGAATCTCCTGAAATCTCAGCAAATGTTTTTTCACCCAATATTGATGATACTTTCACGTAATGGTCAGTATATCAATCCCACTTGGCTCACCAAATTTCGTTCTTCTAGGTGAAACCGTTCGTTTCTAGTAACAGTTTTCATTGTGAGGTTTCACTCTGTTTTCTCCTATATGGATGCATCTAGTTGGAACTCTAAATCAAACACGGTTTGTGCTAGCTGTTTGAAACTTGGCAAAATAAAGGAGTTCCAAGTTTTATCTTTATGGTTTGTTTGCTATTGAAGTAGCCCAAAGGAGAGACTGGCGATAATCACTTTCATTGAAAGGGCTTGTCCACCTACCAAAAAAGTACGAATCTCCTGAAATGTCAGCAAATGTTTTTTCACCCAATCTTGATGATACTTTCAGGTAATGATCAGTACACGAGTTTCACTTGGCTCACCAAATTTCGTTCTTCTAGGTGAAACCATTCATTTACAGTAACCGTTTTCATTGTGAGGTTTCACTCTTTTTTCTCCTATATGGATACATGTAGTTGGAACTCTAAATCAAACACGGATTGTGCTAGCTCTTGGAAACTTGGCAAAATAAAGTAGTTTCAAGTTCTATCTCTATGGTTTGTTTTCTATTGATCTAGCTCAAAGCAGAGACTGACCAAAATCATATTCATTGAAAGGGCTTGCCCACTTTCCAAAAAGCTACGAATCTCCTGAAATCTCAGCAAATGTTTATTCACCCAATCTTGATGATACTTTCAGGTAATGATCACGACACCAATTCCACTTGGCTCATCAAATTTCTTTCCTGTAGGTGAAATCGTTCGTTTGCAGTAACTGTTTTCATTTTAAGGTTTCACTCTGTTTTGTCCTATATGGATACATGTAGTTGGAACTGTAAATCAAACACGGTTTGTGCTAGCTCTTTGAAACTTGGGAAAATAAAGTAGTTTCCAGTTCTATCTGTATGGTTTGTTTGCTATTGAAGTAGAACAAAGGAGAGACTGGCCAAAATCACTTTCATTAAAAGGGCTTGCCCAGCTTCCAAAAAATTACGAATCTTCTAAAATCTCAGCAAATGTTTTTTCACCCAATCTTGATGATACTTTCAGGTAATGATCAGTACACCAGTCTTATTTGGCTCACCATGTTTCGCTCTTCTACGTAAAACCGTTCGTTTGCAGTAACCATTTTCATTTTGAGGTTTCACTCTGTTTTCTCCTATATGGATATATGTAGTTTGAACACTAAATCAAACACGGTTTGTGCTATCTCTTTGAAACTTGGCAAAATAAAGTAGTTCCAAGTTCTATCTCTATGGTTTGTTTGCTATTGAAGTAGCCCACAGGAGAGACTGGCGAATATCACTTTCATTGAAAGGGCTTGCCCAGCTTCCAAAAAACTATGCATCTCCTGAAATCTCAGCAAATGTTTTTTCACCCAATCTTCATGATACTTTCAGGTAATCATCAATACACCAATCTTATTTGGCTCACCAAATTTCGGTCTTCTAGGTGAAACCGTTCGTTTGCAGTAACCATTTTCATTTTGAGGTTTCACTCTGTTTTCTCTATATGGATACACGTACTGGGAACACTAAATCAAACACGGTTTTTGATAGCTCTTTGAAACTTGGCAAAATAAAGTAGTTCCAAGTTCTATATCTATGGTTTGTTTGCTATTGATGTAGCCCAAAGCAGAGACTGGCCAAAATCACTTTCATTGAAAGGGCTTGCCCAGCTTCCAAAAAACTACGAATCTCCTGAAATGTCATCAAATATTTTTTCACCCAATGTTGATGATACTTTCAGGTAATGATCAGTACACCAATCTTATTTGGCTCACCAAATTTCACTCTTCTAGGAGAAACCGTTCGTTTGCAGTAACCATTTTCATTTTGAGGTTTCACTCTGTTTTCTCCTATATGGATATATGTAGCTGGAACGCTAAATCAAACACGGTTTGTGCTAGCTCTTTGAAACTTGGCAAAATACAGTAGTTTCAAGTTCTATCTCTATGGTTTGTTTGCTATTGATGTAGCCCAAAGCAGAGACTGGCCAAAATCACTTTCATTGAAAGGGCTTGCCCAGCTTCCAAAAAACTAGGAATCTTCTGAAATGTCAGAAAAAGTTATTTCACCCAATCTTATGATATTTTCAGGTATTGATAAAGACAACAATCCCACTTGGCTCACCAAATTTCGTTCTTCTATGTGATACCGTTCGTTTGCAGTAACCGTTTTCATTTTGAGGTTTCACTCTGTTTTCTTCTATATGGATACATGTAATTGGAACTCTAAATCAAACACGGTTTGTGCTAGCTCTTTGAAACTTGGCAAAGTAGTTCCTAGTTTTATCTCTATGGTTTGATTGCTATTGAAGTAGCCAAAAGCAGAGAATGGCGAAAATCACTTTCATTTAAAGGGCTTGCCAAGCTTCCAAAAAACTACGAATCTCCTGAAAACTCACCAAATGTTTATTCACCCAATCTTGATGATACTTTCAGGTAATGATCAGGACACCAATCCCACTTGGCTCACCAAATTTCGTTCTTCTAGGTGAAACCGTTCATTTGCAGTAACCGTTTTCATTGTGAGGTTTCACTCTGTTTTCTCCTATATGGATACATGTAGTTGGAACTCTAAATCAAACACGGATTGTGCTAGCTCTTGGAAACTTGGCAAAATAAAGTAGTTTCAAGTTCTATCTCTATGGTTTGTTTTCTATTGATGTAGCCCAAAGCAGAGACTGACCAAAATCATATTCATTGAAAGGGCTTGCCCACTTTCCAAAAATCTACGAATCTCCTGAAATCTCAGCAAATGTTTATTCACCCAATCTTGATGATACTTTCAGGTAATGATCACGACACCAATTCCACTTGGCTCATCAAATTTCTTTCCTGTAGGTGAAATCGTTGGTTTGCAGTAACTGTTTTCATTTTCAGGTTTCACTCTGTTTTGTCCTATATGGATACATGTAGTTGGAACTCTAAATCAAACACTGTTTGTGCTAGCTCTTTGAAACTTGGGAAAATAAAGTAGTTTCAAGTTCTATCTGTATGGTTTGTTTGCTATTGAAGTAGAACAAAGGAGAGACTGGCCAAAATCACTTTCATTAAAAGGGCTTGCCCAGCTTCCAAAAAATTACGAATCTTCTAAAATCTCAGCAAATGTTTTTTCACCCAATCTTGATGATACTTTCAGGTAATGATCAGTACACCAATCTTATTTGGCTCACCATGTTTCGCTCTTCTACGTAAAACCGTTCGTTTGCAGTAACCGTTTTCATTTTGAGGTTTCACTCTGTTTTCTTCTATATGGATATATGTAATTTGAACACTAAATCAAACACGGTTTGTGCTATCTCTTTGAAACTTGGCATAATAAAGTAGTTCCAAGTACTATCTCTATGGTTTGTTTGCTATTGAAGTAGCCCACAGGAGAGACTGGCGAATATCACTTTCATTGAAAGGGCTTGCCCAGCTTCCAAAAAACTATGAATCTCCTGAAATCTCAGCAAATGTTTTTTCACCCAATCTTCATGATACTTTCAGGTAATGATCAGTACACCAATCTTATTTGGCTCACCAAATTTCGGTCTTCTAGGTGAAACCGTTCGTTTGCAGTAACCATTTTCATTTTGAGGTTTCACTCTGTTTTCTCTATATGGATACATGTACTGGGAACTCTAAATCAAACACGGTTTGTGCTAGGTCTTTGAAACTTGGCAAAATAAAGTAGTTCCAAGTTCTATATCTATGGTTTGTTTGCTATTGATGTAGCCCAAAGCAGAGACTGGCCAAAATCACTTTCATTGAAAGGGCTTGCTTAGCTTCCAAAAAACTACGAATCTCCTGAAATGTCAGCAAATATTTTTTCACCCAATGTTGATTATACTTTCAGGTAATGATCAGTACACCAATCTTATTTGGCTCACCAAATTTCACTCTTCTAGGTGAAACCGTTCGTTTGCAGTAACCATTTTCATTTTGAGGTTTCACTCTGTTTTCTCCTATATGGATATATGTAGCTGGAACGCTAAATCAAACACGGTTTGTGCTAGCTCTTTGAAACTTGGCAAAATACAGTAGTTTCAAGTTCTATCTCTATGGTTTGTTTGCTATTGATGTAGCCCAAAGCAGAGACTGGCCAAAATCACTTTCATTGAAAGGGCTTGCCGAGCTTCCAAAAAACTAGGAATCTTCTGAAATGTCAGAAAAAGTTATTTCACCGAATCTTATGATATTTTCAGATAATGATAAAAACAACAATCCCATTTGGCTCACCAAATTTCGTTCTTCTATGTGATACCGTTCGTTTGCAGTAACCGTTTTCATTTTGAGGTTTCACTCTGTTTTCTTCTATATGGATACATGTAATTGGAACTCTAAATCAAACACGGTTTGTGCTAGCTCTTTGAAACTTGGCAAAGTAGTTCCTAGTTTTATCTCTATGGTTTGATTGCTATTGAAGTAGCCAAAAGCAGAGAATGGAGAAAATCACTTTCATTTAAAGGGTTTGCCAAGCTTCCAAAAAACTACGAATCTCCTGAAACCTCACCAAATGTTTATTCACCCAATCTTGATGATACTTTCAGGTAATGATCAGGACACCAATCCCACTTGGCTCACCAAATTTCATTCTTCTAGGTGAAACCGTTCATTTGCACTAACCGTTTTCATTGTGAGGTTTCACTCTGTTTTCTCCTATATGGATACATGTAGTTGGAACTCTAAATCACACACGGGTTGTGCTATCTCTTTGACACTTGGCAAAATAAAGTAGTTTCAAGTTCTATCTTTTTGGTTTGTTTGCTATTGATGTAGGCAAAAGCAGATACTGGCCCAAATCACTTTAATTTAAAGGGCTTGCACAGCTTCCAAAAAACTACGAATCTCCTGAAATCTCAGCAAATGTTTTTTCACCGAATCATGATGATACTTTCAAGTAATGATCAGTACACCAATCTTATTTAGCTCACCAAATTTTGCTCTTCTAGTTTAAACCGTTGGTTTGCAGCAGCCGTTTACCTTTTGAGATTTCACTCTGTTCTCTCCTAAGTGGATACATGTAGTTGGAACTCTAAATCAAACACAAGTTGTTCTAGCTCTTTGACACTTGGCAAAATAAAGTAGTTCCAAGTTCTATCTCTATGGTTTGTTTGCTATTGAAGTATCCCAAAAAACAGTCTGGTGAAAATCACTTGCATTGAAAGGGCTTGCAAAGCTTCCAAAAAAATACGAATTTCCTGAAATCTCAGCAAATGTTTTTTCACCCAATCTTGATGATACTTTCAGGTAATGATCAGTACACGAATCCCACGTTGCTCACCAAATTTCGTTCTTCTAGGTGAAACTGTTCATTTGCAGTAAACGTTTTCATTTTGAGGTTTCACTCTGTTTTCTCTTATATCGATACATGTAGTTGGAACTCTAAATCAAACACGGTTTGTGCTAGCTCTTTGAAACTTGGCAATGTAGTCCCTAGTTTTATCTCTATGATTTGTTTGCTATTGATGTAGCCCAAAGCAGAGACTGGCCAAAATCACTTTCATTGAAAGGGCTTGCCCAGCTTCCAAAAAACTACGAATCTCCTGAAATCTCAGCAAATGATTTTCCCCCCAATCTTGATGATACTTTCAGGTAATGATCAGTACACCAATCTTATTTGGCTCACCAAATTTCGCTCTTCTATGTGAAACCGTTTATTTGCTGTAACCGTTTTCATTTTGAGGTTTCACTCTGTTTTCTCCTATATGGATACATGTAGTTGAAATTCTAAATCAAACACGGTTAGTGCTAGCTCTTTGAAACTTGGCAAAATAAAGTAGTTTTAATTTCTATCTCTATGGTTTGTTTGCTATTGAAGTAGCCCAAAGGAGAGACTGGTGAAAATCACTTTCATTTAAAGGGCTTTCGCAGCTTCCAAAAAACTACAAATCTCCTGAAATCTCAGCAAAAGTTTTTTCAACCCATCTTCATAATACTTTCAGGTAATGATCAGTACACCAATCCCACTTGGTTCACCAAATTTCGTTCTTCTAGGTGAAACCGTTCATTTACAGTAACCGTTTTCATTTTCAGGTTTCACTCTGTTTTCTCTATATGAATACATGTAGTTGGAACTCTGAATCAAACACGGTTTGTGCTAGCTCTTTGAAACGTGGAAAAAATAAAGTAGTTTCAAGTTCTATTTCTATGGTTTGTTTGCTATTGAAGTAGCCCAAAGCAGAGACTTGCCAAAATCACTTTTATTGAAAGGGCTTGCCCAGCTTCCAAAAAATTACGAATCTCCTGAAATCTCAGCAAATGTTTTTTCACCCAATCTTGATGATACTTTAAGGTAATGATCAGTACACCAATCTTATTTGGCTCACCAAATTTCGCTCTTCTAGGTTAAACCGTTCGTTTGCAGTAACCGTTTTCTTTTTGAGGTTTCACTCTGTTTTCTCCTATATGTATACATGTTGTTGGAACTCTAAATCAAACACGGTTTGTGCTAGCTCTTTGAAACTTGGCAAAATAAAGTAGTTCCAAGTTCTATCTTTATGATTTATTTGCTATTGATGTAGTCCAAAAGCAGAGACTGGCCAAAATCACTTTCATTGAAAGGGCTTGCCCAGCCTCCAAAAAATTACGAATCTCCTTAAAATTCAGCAAATATTTTTTCACCCAATCTTGATGGTACTTTCAGGTAATGATCAGGACAGCAATCCCACTTGGCTCACCAAATTTCGCTCTTCTAGGTTAAACCGTTTGTTTGCAGTAACTATTTTTATTTTGAGGTTACTCTGTTTTCTCCTATATGGATACATGTAGTTGGAACTCTAAATCAAACGCAGTTTGTGCTAGCTCTTTGTAACTTGTCACAATAAAAGTAGTTCCAAGTTCTGTCTCTATGGTTTGTTTGCTATTGATGTAGCCTAAAGCAGAGACTGTACAAAATCACTTTCATTGAAAGGGCTTGCCCAGCTTCCAAAAAACTATGAATCTTCTGAAATGTCATCAAATGTTTTTTCACCCAATATTGATGATACTTTCAGGTAGTAATCAGTACATGAATCCCACTAGGCTCACCGAATTTCGATCTTCTAGGTGAAACCGTTCGTTTGCAGTTACCATTTTCATTTTGAGGTTTCACTCTGTTTTCTCCTACATGGATACATGTAGTTGGAACTCTAAATCATACACGGTTTGTGCTAGCTCTTTGAAACGTGGCAAAATAAAGTAGTTCCAAGTTCTATCTCTATGGTTTTTTTTGCTATTGAGGTATCCCAAAGCAGAGACTGGCGAAAATCACTTTCATTGAAAGGGCTTGCTCAGCTTTTAAAAAACTACGAATCTCATGAAATGTCAGCAAATGTTTTATCACCCAATTTTGATGATACTTTCAGGTAATGATCAGTACACCAATCTTATTTGGCTCACCAAATTTCGCTCTTCTAAGTTAAACCGTTCGTTTGCAGTATTCGTTTTCATTTTGAGGATTCACTCTGTTTTCTCCTATATGTATACATGTAGTTGGAACTCTAAATCAAACACGGTTTGTGCTAGCTCTTTGAAACTTAGCAAAATAAACTAGTTCCAAGTTCTATCTCTATGGGTTGTTTGCTATTGAAGTAGCCCAAAGCAGAAACTGGCCCAAATCACTTTCATTGAAAGGACGTGCCCAGCTTCCAAAAAACTATAATCTCCTCAAATCTCAGCAAATGTTTTTTCACCCAATCTTGATGATACTTTCAGGAAATGATCAGTACACCAGTCCCACTTGGCTCACCAAATTTTGTTCTTCTAGGTGAAACCCTTCGTTTGCAGTAACCGTTTTTATTTTGAGGTTTCACTCTGTTTTCTCCTATATGGATACATGTAGTTGGAACTCTAAATC
The DNA here is from genome assembly GCF_052094955.1 of Ictidomys tridecemlineatus. Taxonomy (NCBI): domain Eukaryota; kingdom Metazoa; phylum Chordata; class Mammalia; order Rodentia; family Sciuridae; genus Ictidomys; species Ictidomys tridecemlineatus. The sequence goes on from NW_027525169.1 coordinate 11,229, forward strand.
AAACACGGTTTGTGCTAGCTCTTAGAAACTGGGCAAAATAAAGTAGTTTCAATTTCTATCTGTATGGTTTGTTTGCTATTTAGGTAGCCCAAAGGAGAGACTGGCCAATATCACTTTCATTGAAAGGGCTTGCGCACCTCCCAAAAAACTACGAATCTCCTGAAATCTCAGCAAATGTTTTTTCACCCAATCTTGATGATACTTTTAGGTAATGATCAGCACACCATTCCCACTTGGCTCAAAAAACTACGAATCTCCTGAAATGTCTGCAAATGTTTTTTCACCCAATCTTGATGATACTTTCAGGTAATGGTCAGTACACGAATCCCACTTGGCTCACCAAATTTCGTTCTTGTAGGTGAAACTGTTCGTTTGCAGTAACCGTTTTCATTTTGAGGTTTCACTCTGTTTTCTCCTATATAGATACATGTAGTTGGAACTCTAAATCAAACACTTTTTTTGCTAGCTCTTTGAAACTTGGCAAAATAAAGAAGTTCCAAGTTCTATCTCTATGGTTTGTTTGCTATTGAAGTAGCCCAAAGCAGAGACTGGCGAAAATCACTTTCATTGAAAGGGCTTGCTCAGCTTTTAAAAATCTAGGAATCTCATGAAATGACAGCAAATGTTTTTTTCACACAATCTTAATGATACTTTCAGGTAATGATCAGTACACCAATCTTATTTGGCTCACCAAATTTCGCTCTTCTAGTTAAACCGTTCGTTTGCAGTAACCGTTTTCATTTTGAGGTTTCACTCTCTTTTCTCCTATATGTATACATGTAGTTGGAACTCTAAATCAAATACGGTTTGTGCTAGCTCTTTGAAACTTGGCAAAATAAATTAGTTCCAAGTTCTATCTCTATGGTTTGTTTACTATTGATGTAGCCCAAAGCAGAGACTGGCCAAAATCACTTTCTTTAAAAGGGCTTGCCAAGCCTCCAAAAATCTACGAATCTCCTGAAATCTCAGCAAATTTTTTTTCACCCACTCTTGATGGTACTTTCAGGTAATGATCAGGACACCAATCCCACTTGGCTCACCAAATTTCGTTCTTCTAGGTTACACCGTTCGTTTGCAGTAACCGTTTTCATTTTGACGTTTCACTCTGTTTTCTCCTATATGGATACATGTAGTTGGAACTCTAAATCAAACACAGTTTGTGCTAGCTCTTTAAAACTAGGCAAAATAAAGTAGTTTCAAATTTTATCTCTATGGATTGTTTGCTATTGATGTAGCACCAAGCAGAGACTGGCCAAAATCACTTTCATTGAATTGGCTTGCCCAGCTTTCAAAAAACTACGAATCTCCTTAAATCTCAGCAAATGTTTATGCTGAGGTCCATTACCAAGTAGGAATGACGCATCAAAATTTCCTTGCCATGCATACCCCATGCTGCTTAGAGGACATTGGATGGGACATTGCATGCATGCTTTAATAAGGTGACCTTGCTCAAGGACCAAGGCGGATCCGGGTTTAGAGCTGATCAGGTTTTAGGAAGTAACCGGCTCCTTGAGTTTAAGGCATTGCCAGTTTAAGATAATGGGTTTTAGGGAAGTTGGAAGTTGAAGATTATTGCTGGGATTAGGGTGTTCCTGCTGCTTGTTCCCATTGAGTTCTCGTGAGATTAAAATGGGATTTAGAGACAGCCTCGTGGATTATGTGAATTGTGCGGGAGAGGGCAGAATGCGATTGTCCCTGGACCTGTGTGGAGGCGGTGTGAGAGCGGGAATAAAGAATTGCTGTTTGAACCTACAAAGCTGTGTGGTGGCTCGTGATTCTGGTGCCAAGCTGAGACCTTGGCATTTTGGTGGCCCGTACGCGGAACGTCTGAAATTTGGAGGTGAGTAAAATCGCTCGCCCCTGAGGGAAGGCGAGAGAATGGGTGACCATTTCAAAAAACAATGTGTTCTTGTTTTGATTTATTTCATTTTTTTTAAAGCTGCCTATCCCTAGAAATTTCTCAGGCAAACTGGTAAAAATGGTTTGCTCAAGGTTTGAAGTTTGTTAGCCCCGAGAAAGAGAAAATTGATACAGTGAATTTTTATTCAGTTTTTTTTTTCATTCAGTTGTGGTTTTGTTTTGTGTTATCTTATTGGGTTGCGTTATCTTTATAGAAGATTAGAAATTGTTAAAAAAGAAGCCAAAAAAGTGTTAAGTAAATTGTTAGAGATTCAGACCATGGAGGAAGACATTTTAGATCAAGCAAAAGAGAAGGTCTCTTGAGCTAGTCAGAGAAAGGAAGAAAATTTAATGGAAAAGGGGTTATTAGGAAAAAGGCCACAACAAGAGGCTGTTACTAACTCTGTTTTATTACCAGAGGGCGTAATTCAACCAACAGCCCCACCGATGGAGACAGCTGAGTGGCCCTCAAACCCCATAGTTGATAGACGGGATCCTGAGACAGGACCTCAAAGATTAGCATGCCCTGTATTTGAACAGGTAGGAGGGCAGCAAATTCACCGTGCTTTAGAATTTAAAACAGTGAAGCAGTTAAAGGAGGCTGTAACAACCTATGGTCCTCAAGCCCCCTTCACGGTAAGCATGGTGCAGTCCATTACTAAGTTGGACATGACGCCAGCGGATTGGGCTAGCATGTGTAAATCTGTGCTAAATGGAGGGCAATATTTGTTATGGAAGGTTGCCAATGAGGAATTTTGCATGGAGACAGCTAGGCGAAATGCAGCAGCCGGTTACCCTCAAAGAAATCTTGATATGTTGTTAGGAAGGGGACCTTATGAGGATCAGCGGCAACAAATGAAATATGATCCTGCTGTATATGCACAGATTGCTGTAGACGCAGTTAGGGCATGGAAGACTTTACAAGGACATGGAGATTTACAAGGTCAGCTATCTAAGGTAATACAGAGACCTAATGAACCTCACGCTGACTTTGTAGATAGGCTTATTCAAACGACTGCCAAAATTTTTGGTGACACAGAACAAGCAATGCCATTAATAAAACAACTGGCTTATGACCAAGCAAATCGTTGCTGCAGAGAGGTTATTAGACCATGGAGACATGAAGATTTAAACACATATATTAAATTATGTAGAGATGTTAATGAACAAGGGCAAGTCTTGGCAGCTGCAGTACAACAGGCTTTAGATGCCAGGCCAGAAACATGCTATAATTGTGAACAAACAGGACATTTTAAAAGGAGTTGCCCCATAAGAGGAGGGTTTAACAAAACTAGAAATCAAAGGAATAGAATACCGGGTATTTGCCCACGATGCCGTAGAGGGAGACATTGGGCTAATGAATGCCGTTCTCAAACCACCATAGAAGGTACTCCCTTATCAAAAAATGGACAAAGATCAGGTATTTACCCACGATATCGTGGGGAAAGGCATCAGGCTTCATTGCCAAAAAACGGACTGGGGGGCCCAATGCTCCGGGGCCCAGAACCACAAATATACGGGGCAGTGGAGGAACCCAGCAACCCCATCAGGGTGGTGCCCAGGACACATTGTCCATTAAATCCCTCATCAGACAAACCTGAGGGAGCGCAGGGTTGGACATCTGTGCCTCTGCCAGAGCAGTATTAACTCCAGAGATGGGAGTTCAAATCATTCCTACAGGAGTAAAAGGACCTCTTCCCCAAGGAACAGTAGGCTTATTATTGGGACGTAGTTCATCTACATTAAAAGGACTTATGATAAGTCCTGGGGTAATTGATCCTGATTATGAGGGTGAAATAGAAATTATAGCTAGTTCTCCAGGAGGTATATCAGTAATTTCACCTGGAGATAGAATAGCACAGTTGTTAATAATACCCAGCCTACATAATAAGTTCCCCAGTCATAATGTAGAAAGAGGTTCCAAGGGATTAGGCTCCACAGGTGTAGATTGGGCTATGTTGTCTTTAAATTTAGATTCTCACCCAATGCTAAAACTACATATTCAGGGTCATGACTTTAATGGACTGCTGGACACAGGTGCTGACCTTAGCATCATATCTCTTCAAGAATGGCCAAAACATTGGCCATTACAACAAGCCACTCAAACGCTTCGAGGCCTAGGAGTGGCGACTAATCCCCATAGAAGTGCTATGGTATTAGATTGGAAGGATCCTGAAGGATGTGAAGGAACTATACAGCCATATGTTTTGGATCAACTTCCTATTAATTTATGGGGACGAGATGTCCTAGATCAACTAGGTTTGATGTTAACAAATAACATCAATCCTAATGCACCCACTACTAGGGCTAGACAAGGTATCAGGAAAGAAAAAAGATTAGGAAAACAAGAACAAGGTATAGCAGCGCCAATTCAAATAGATCAAGGAACAGACAGACATGGGCTGGATTTTCAAAAAGGGCCGCTGAGACAATCAAAATTACTTGGAAATCAGAAAGACCAGTGTGGGTTCCTCAGTGGCCCCTGACTAAAGAAAAGATAAAAGTAGCCCATGATCTGGTCAAACAACAATTAGCGGAAGGACATTTACAACCTTCCGTATCTCCCCATAATACTCCCATTTTTGTCATCAAAAAGAAATCGGGTAAATGGAGATTATTACAAGATTTAAGAGCAATTAATAATGAGATAGTTATTATGGGACCTGCTCAATCAAGGATTCCTCAATTGTCTGCTTTACCAAAAACGTGGCATGTTTTAGCTATAGACATTAACGATTGCTTTTTTTCGATTCCAATTCATCCCGAGGATAGTCCACGTTTTGCATTTACTATCCCTGCATTAAATCATGAAGGTCCTGATGAAAGATATGAATGGAAAGTACTCCCTCAAGGAATGGCTAACAGTCCAACTATGTGTCAAATATATGTTAATAAAGCAATCCAGCCACTTAGAAATCAAAATCCTGAACTAAAAGTATTTCACTATATGGATGATGTATTATTGGCACATAAAGATAAAAACACATTGCTGGAATGTTATGCCACACTTACAAACTTGTTAAAAAATTATAATCTAGAGATAGGAATAGACAAAGTACAATTAAATTTTCCAATTAATTATTTAGGAGTTCTATTATCCTCAACCATGGTCCATCCACCTAAAATTCAAATATGAGTAGATCAACTCAAATCACTTAATGACTTTCAAAATTTGTTGGGAGATATAAATTGGATAAGGCCTTATCTAGGCATACCAACAGGAGAGTTGGGACATTTATTTGATATTCTAAAAGGTCCATCAGATCCAAATTCACCCGAATGTTAACTCCTAAAGCTAGAAAGGCATTAAAAATTATTGAGACATATATGGAAAATATGCATTTAGATAGAATTGATATAAGTTTGCCTTTATTATTTATTGTGCTATCAACAAGAAATATTTCTACAGGAGCATTTTGGCAAGAAGGTCCATTATTGTGGATACATTTATCTTATTCTCCTAACACTATTCTTACTAGGTATCCTGAGGCTGTAGGACAATTAATACTCAAAGGTATAAGAGCAGCAAAGGCAGTGTTTGGAATTTCTCCCAATAAAATTATTACTCCATATACTATGGAGCAAATTGATGAGTTAGCTAATGAATTAAATACTTGGGCAATAATCATGTGTAAATCGAATGTTTCATTTGATAATCATTTACCATCTAATCCTTGTTGTCTTTTTGGTCTAAGCATCCTGTAGTTTTTCCTAAAATGACAAGAAAAACACATATCGTGAATGCTCCAAATATATTCACTGATGGGTCAAATAATGGTACAGCAGCAGTAGTTAACCCTGATCAAACTTTTACATTTTTAGTTCCCAAACAATCAGCTCAAAAGGTAGAGCTTAATGCAGTTCTACAAGCTTTTGTGATGTTCAAAGATTCTGTATTTAATTTATTTTCTGATAGTCAGTATGTAGTTAATGCTATAATATCCCTTGAAGATGCTGGTAGGATTTCCCCTTCCTCTAGTGTTTTCTCTTTGTTTTCCACTATACAAAGTCTAATCTGGGATAGAAAAGATCCATTCTTTATAGGACATATCAGGGCACATACAGGATTGCCTGGAGCCCTTAGTTTGGGCAATGATTTAGCAGATAAAACTACACATGATATACATATTTTTCTACTGTAGAAGAAGCTACAAATTTTCATAAAAGGTTTCATGTTAATGCTAATACTTTACAAAAGCGTTTTAAAATAACTAAGGAACAAGCCAGGCATATAATAAAACAATGTCAAAATTGTGTGACCTTTTTACCACAAGTTAATCTTGGAGTTAATCCTAGAGGACTGATACCTAACCATATTTGGCAGATGGATGTCACACACTTTCCAGAATTTGGAAAATTAAAATATTTACATGTTTACAGTTGATACTTCTTCCGGATTTTTGATGGGCTCCCTTCATGCCGGAGAAAAAACTAAAGATGTTATAGCTCATTGCTTACAAAATTTTGCCACTGTGGGTGTTCCTAAACAGTTAAAAACTGATAATGGTCCTGGTTACACTTCTAAATCTTTTAAACAATTTTGCTCAACATTTGGTATTACTCATATAACAGGAATCCCATACAATCCACAGGGACAAGGCATAGTTGAAAGAGCTCATCAAACTATTAAAACATACTTATTAAAGCAAAAAGAGTGAATTGGAAAGGGGTATATATCCCCCAAAGATAAACTTAAAATAACCCTTTTTACTCTAAACTTTCTAAATTTGGATTCATCAGGACTTAGTGCTGCAGAAAGACATATGTATCCGAAAAATGTACATAAGCCTAAGTTACTTTGGAAAGATATTCTAACAGGACAATGGAAAGGTCCTGACCCAGTTATTGTCTGGAGTCGGGGTTCCGTTTGTGTGTTCCCACAGGGAGAACAGCAGCCCATTTGGATTCCAGAGAGATTAACCAAAACAATTTCTACAGAAAAAAAAGATGATTTGACTAAAATCAATAACAGCTGATATCCAGAGCTCCAGCTTGGCTATTCTTACATCTGCGACAGTGATTAACCACGGTGCCTTTTTTCAATATCTATTTTATTATTGCTTTTTCCCACATCATAAAGTTCTATTTTATTTTTTGAGCTCATACAAACCTAGGTTAATGTTTTTCTGATCAGTTTTGTTTTTTGACTGTGTTTTATTTTTATTATTGACTGTGGAGTTTTTAAACATTGCAATGGAGATTTTACCTAGGTAAAGCTACAAGGCCATTGTTATTGTCTTATATGTTGTATGTTATGTATGCACTGTTTTGTGTTGCATGTCAGTTTGTGTGTATGTCCATATTTTTATATGAGGAGCGCTCATGAAAAAATGGATCCGAATTTTCTTTTTTTTTTTGTTCACGTGATTTAAATGGTTTAATTTAAATTAGGTAAACAGATGTTAATGATTGTTTTCAAAGGTGATTAACAGATCTGTTTGCTTACTATTGTTTTTAAAGGTGATTTATAGATCTCTTTGTTTACTTTCACTTTTCCTTTTCATTATATTTAATAATTCTGTTCAGGATAATGTCTCTTTAACATCATTGCCAGAATTCCCATCTCCATCCCAGTGCCGGTGAAGACTAAGAAAACCAAACTACAGCTTCTATGATAGCTACCACAGTAAACTGTATAAACTGATGCATCAATGAATATAACTCAACAAGTAATGCTCAATCAAGGATTTGATTTACTTTGGGAGGAAATGGATATATTGATAGACTCTTCCACTTTGAACTGCCTGCAGAACTTGCCTGGACTATATATCAGTTGCATGCATTTTGAACTATCGTCTGGTGCAGTGAATTGTGGTACTGCTGGCATATTTTTGCTGATGGTGTCACCAGTGATGCAATTTCCTTGCCAGCGCACCCCATGTTAATTGTGGTAATGCTGGCATCTTTGCTGATGGTGTCACCAGTGACACAATTTTTCCAAAGGAGCTGTCAATTGGCTTGGTGTCGTGGCATTTCTGTATCTTCCTCCCTTCTACTAGTGATGGTCTAAAATTTGGGGGCCAACACAGGTGAGGCAAGAACCTCACACCCCCACTGGCACAAAGGTTAAATTCGGGGGCCAACAGAGGTGAGGCAAAAACCTCACCCCCCCACTGGTGCTTAGGCCTATACAAAAGCATGGCTGAATGCTGGACTGGTAGTCATTGACGGGTTGATCTGAATGCAGTGGATTCAACCTAAGACAGGAAACTGACGTGTAAAGGTCAGTTCTCCCATGACGGGTAAGAACCATATGTTGAATTGGGCAACCTACCAGGCATGGTCCTAAGCCACATTGCTTGTTGTTTAATTAATCAGAAGGGGGAAGATGCTGAGGGCCATTACCAAGTAGGAATGACGCATCAAAATTTCCTTGCCACATACCACATGCTGCTTAGAGGACATTCGATGGGACATTGCATGCATGCTTTAATAAGGTGACCTTGCTCAAGGATGAAGGCAGATCCGGGTTTAGAGCTGATCAAGTTTGAGGAAGTAATCGGCTCCTTGAGTTTAAGGCGTTGCCAGTTTAAGATAATGGGTTTTAGGGAAGTTGGAAGTTGAAGATTATTGCTGGGATTAGGGTGTTCCTGCTGCTTGTTCCCATTGAGTTCTCGTGAGATCAAAATGGGATTTGGAGACAGCCTCATGGAGTAGGTTAATTGTGCGGGAGAGGGCAGAACGCGATTGTCCCTGGAACTGTGTGGAGGCGGTGTGAGAGCGGGAATAAAGAATTGCTGTTTGAACCTACAAAGCTGTGTGGTGGCTCGTGATTCTGGTGTCAAGTCGAGACATTGGCCTTGGCATTTTATTCACCCAATCTTGATAATACTCTCAGGTAATGATCAGGACACCAATCCCACTTGGCTCACCAAATTTCGTTCTTCTAGGTGAAACCGTTCGTTTGCAGTAACCGTTTTCATTTTGAGGTTTCACTCTGTTTTCTCCTATATGGATACATGTTGTTGGAACTCTAAATCAAACACGGTTTGTGCTAGCTCTTTGAAACTTGGCAAAATAAAGTAGTTCCAAGTTCTATCTCTATGGTTTGTTTGGTATTGATGTAGCCCAAAGCAGAGACTGGCCAAAATCACTTTCATTGAAAGGGCTTGCCCAGCTACAAAAAACTACGAATCTCCTGAAATGTCAACAAATGTTTTTTCACTCAATCTTGAGGATACTTTCAGATGATGATCAGTACACGAATCCCACTTGGCTCACCAAGTTCGTTCTTCTAGGTGAAACCGTTCGTTTGCAGTAACCGTTTTCATTTTGAGGTTTCACTCTGTTTTCTCCTATATGGATACATGTAGTTGGAACTCTAAATCATACACGGTTTGTGATAGCTCTTTGAAACTTGGCAAAATAAAGTAGTTCCAAGTTCTATCTCTATGGTTTGTTTGCTATTGAAGTAGCCCAAAGCAGAGACTGGCGAAAATCACTTTCATTAAAAGGGCTTGCTCAGCTTTTAAAAAACTACGAATCTCATGAAATGTCAGCAAAGGTTTTTTCACCCAATCTTGATGATACTTTCAGGTAATAATCAGTACATCAATCTTATTTGGCTCACCAAATTTCGCTATTCTAGGTTAAACCGTTCATTTGCAGTAACCGTTTTCATTTTGATGTTTCACTCTGTTTTCTCCTATATGTATACATGTAGTTGGAACTCTAAATCAAACACGGTTTGTGCTAGCTCTTTGAAACTTGGCAAAATAAAGTAGTTCCCAGTTCTATCTCTATGGTTTGTTTGCTATTGATGTAGCCCAAAGCAGAGACCTGGTCAAAATCACCTTCATTGAAAGGACTTGCCCAGCTTCCAAAAAACTACGAATCTTCTGAAATGTCAGGAAATGTTTTTTCACCCAATCTTGATGATACTTTCAGGTAATGATCAAGACAGCAATCCCACTTCGCTCACCAAATTTCGTTCTTCTAGGTTAAACCATTTGTTTGCAGTAACCATTTTCATTTTGAGGTTTCACTCTGTTTTCTCCCACATAAATACATGTAGTTGTAACTCTAAATCAAACACGGTTTGTGCTAGCTCTTTGAAACTTGGCAAAATAAAGTAGTTCCAAGTTCTATCTCTATGGTTTGTTTGCTATTGAAGTAGCCCAAAGCAGAGACTGGCGAAAATCACTTTCATTGAAAGGGCTTGCTCAGCTTTTAAAAAACTACGAATCTCATGAAATGTCAGCAAAGGTTTTTTCACCCAATCTTGATGATACTTTCAGGTAATAATCAGTACACCAATCTTATTTGGCTCACCAAATTTCGAACTTCTAGGTTAAACCGTTCATTTGCAGTAACCGTTTTCATTTTGATGTTTCACTGTTTTCTCCTATATGTATACATGTAGTTGGAACTCTAAATCAAACACGGTTTGTGCTAGCTCTTTGAAACTTGGCAAAATAAAGTAGTTTCAAGTTCTATCTCTATGGTTTGTTTGCTATTGATGTAGCCCAAGCAGAGACCTGGTCAAAATCACCTTCATTGAAAGGGCTTGCCCAGCTTCCAAAAAACTAAGAATCTTCTGAAATGTCAGGAAATGTTTTTTCACCCAATCTTGATGATACTTTCAGGTAATGATCAAGACAGCAATCCCACTTTGCTCACCAAATTTCGTTCTTCTAGGTTAAACCATTTGTTTGCAGTAACCGTTTTCATTTTGAGGTTTCACTCTGTTTTCTCCCACATAAATACATGTAGTTGTAACTCTAAATCAAACACGGTTTGTGCTAGCTCTTTGAAACTTGGCAAAATAAAGTAGTTCCATGTTCTATCTCTATAGTTTGTTTGCTATTGATGTACCCCAATGCAGAGACTGGCCAAAATCACTTTCATTGAAAGAGCTTGCCCAGATTCCAAAAAACTAAGAATCTCCTGAACTCAGCATATGTTTTTTCACCCAATCTTGATGATACTTTCAGGTAATGATCAGTACACCAATCCCACTTGGCTCACCAAATTTCATTCTTCTAGGTGAAAACGTTCGTTTGCAGTAACCATTTCCACTGTGAGGTTTTACTCTGTTTTCTCCTATATGGATACATGTAGTTGGAACTCTAAATCAAACACGGTTTCTGCTAGCTCTTTGAAACTTGCGAAAATAAAGTAGTTTAAAGTTCTATCTTTATGGTTTGTTTGCTACTGATGTAGTCCAAAGCAGAGACTGGCCAAAATCAGTCTCATTGAAAGGGCTTGCCCAGCTTCCAAAAAACTACAAATCTTTTAAAATCTCAGCAAATGTTTATTCACCCAATCTTGATGATACTTTCAGGTAATGATCAGCACACCAATCCAACTTGGCTCACCAAATTTCGTTCTTCTAGGTGAAACCGTTCGTTTGCAGTAACCGTTTTCATTTTGAGGTTTCACTCTGTTTTCTCCTATATGGATACATGTAGTTTGAACTCTAAATCAAACACGGTTTGTGCTATCTCTTTGAAACGTGGCAAAATAAAGTAGTTCCATGTTCTATCTCTATGGTTTGTTTGCTATTGATGTAGCCCAAAGCGGAGACTGGCGAAAATCACTTTAATTGAAAGGGCTTGCTGGCTTCCATAAAAATACGAATCTCCTGAAATCTCAACAAATGATTTTTTACCAAATCTTGATGATACTTTCAGGTAATGATCAGTACACCAATCCCACTTGGCTCACCAAATTTTTTTCTTCAAGGTGAAACCGTTCGTTTGCAGTAACTTTATTCATTTTTAGGTTTCACTCTGTTTTGTTTTATATGGATACATGTAGTTGGAACTTTAAATCAAACACGGTTTTTGCTAGCTCTTTGAAACTTGGCAAAATAAAGTAGTTCCAAGTTCTTTCTCTATTGTTTGTTTGCTATTGATGTAGCCCAAAGCAGAGACTGGCCAAAATCGCTTTCATTGAAAGGCTTGCCAGCTTCCAAAAAACTACGAATA
>NW_027525170.1:0-23052 GCF_052094955.1 Ictidomys tridecemlineatus
TCTGCTCTCTGCAACAGTCCTTCTGCACTTCAGTCTCCATCATCTGCTTTCTGCAACAGTCCTTCTGCACACCAGTCTCCAAATTCTGCTCTCTGTAACAATTCTTCTGCACCTAAGTCTGAAATCTCTGTTCTCTGCCATGGTCCTTCTGCACCCCAATCTCCATCCTCTGCTCTCTGCAACAGTCCTTTTGCAACCCAGTCTCCAACATTTGCTCTCTGCAACAGTCCTTCTTCACCCCAGTCTCCAACCGCTGCTCTCTGAGACAGTCCTTCTGTACTGCATTCTCAAACTTCTGCTCTCTGTAAGGGTACTTCTGCATCCAAGTCTCCAACCTCTGCTTTCTGTATCAGTCCTTCTACACACCAGTCTCTAACCTCTGCTCTCTGTAACAATCCTTTTTTCACCACAATCTCCAACCTCTGCTCTCTGCAAGGTCTTTCTGCACCTCAGTCTCCAACCTCTGCTCTCTCTAACAGTCCTTCTGTACCTCATTCTCCAAAATCTGCTCTCTGTAAGATTCTTTTGCAACCCAGTCTCCAAACTCTGATCTCTGTAACTGTCCTTCTGCACCCCAGTCTCCAAGAACTGCTCTCTGTTACAGGCCTTCTTAACCCGAGTCTCTAACCTCTGTTGTATGTAACAGGTCTTTTGCACCCAGTCTCCAAACTCTTCTCTCTTCAATGATCCTTCTCCACACAAGTCTCCAACCTCTGCTCTCAGCAACAGTCATTTGGCACCCCAGTCTCCAACCTATGCTTTCTGTAAGATACTTCTACACACCTGTCTCCAACCTCTGCTCTCTGTAACACTCCTCTGTACAACAGTCTACAACTTCAGATCTCTGTAATGGTCCTTCTGCACCTCAGTCTCAAACTTCTGCTCTCTGCAACACTCCTTCTGCACCCCAGTCTCTTAACTTTGCTCTCTGCAACATTTTTTATGCACCTCAGTCTTTAACCTGTGCTCTCTGTAAAAGTCCTTCTGCACCCCATTCTCCAATCTGTGCTCTCAGTAAAAGTTCTTCTGCACCACAGTCTCCAAACACTGCTCTGTTTAACGATCCTTCTGCACCTCAGTCTCCAACCTCTGCTCTCTGTAAGAGGCCTTCTGCCCCCCAGTCTCCAAGCTCTACTCTCTGCATCGATCCTTCTGCACCCCAGTCTTCTACCTCATCTCTCTAAAACAGTTCTTCTGAACCCCAGTCTCCTACCTCTGCTCTCTATAAGATCCTTCTGCACACCACTCTCCAACCCCTGCACACTATAACAGTCCTTCTGAAAACTATCTTCAAATTCTGCTCTCTGCAATGGTCTTTCTACACCCCAGTCTCCAACCTCTGTTTTCTGCAACAGTCCTTCTACACCCCAGTCTCCAAACTCTGCTCTCTGTAACAGTCCTTCTGTACCAGAGTCTCAAACCTCTGCTCTCTGTGACAGTCCTTGTGCCCCCCAGTCTCCAACACCTGATTTCTTTGTCAGTCCTTCTGCACCCCAGTATTCAACCTCTGCTCTCTGTACAAGTCCTTCTGCACCTCAGTCTCCAAACTCTGCTTTCAGCAACAGTCCTTCTGAACCCCAGTCTCGAACCTCTGCTCTCTTCAACGATCCTTCTGCACATAAGTCTCCAACCTCTGCTCTCTGCAATGATGCTTCTGCACCCGAGTCTCAAACCTCTGCTCTCTGCAACAGTCCTTGAGAACCCCTGTCTTCAACATCTGCTTTGTGCAACAGTTCTTCTGTACCTCAGTCTGAAAACTCCCCTCTCTGTAATCCTCCATCTGCAACCCAGTCTCAAACCTATGCTCTCTGTAACAGTCCTTCTGTACCTCAATCTCCAATCTCTGCTCTATGCAACATTCCTTCTGCGAACAAATCTCTAACATCTGCTCTCTTAAACAGTCCTTCTACACCCCATTCTCCAACCTCTGCTCTATGCAACATTTCTTCGACACCCCAGTCTCCATACTCTGATCGCCCCAATGATCCTTCTGCACCCCAGTCTCCAAACTCTGTTCTGTACATCAGTTCTTCTGCACCCCAGTTTTCAACTTCTGCTCTCTGAAACAGTCCTTCTGTACCACAGTCTCCTACCTCTGTTCTCTGTAAGGGTCCTTATGCACCCCAGTATCCAACTTCTGCTTTCTGTATCAGTCGTTTTGAACAATAGTCACCAAACTCTGCCCTCTGTAACCGTCCTTCTACAACTCAGTCTGCAAACTCTGTTCTCTGCAACAGTCCTTCTGCATCCCAGTCTCGATCCTCTTTTCTCTGCAACAGTCCATTTGTACCCCAGTCTCCAACATCTGCTCTCTGCAACAGTAATTATCCACCCCAGTCTCCAAACTTTGCTCTCTGTAACAGTCCTCTGTACTACATTCTACAACCTCTATTTTCTGTAATGGACTTCTGCACCCGAGTCTCCAACCTCTGCTTTCTGTGTCAGTTCGTCTGCACCCCAGTCTCCAACCTCTGCTCTGTTTAACTGTTCTTTTGCACTTTAGTCTCCAACCTCTGCTCTCTGCTACAGTCTCTCTGGAACCCAATCTCCAACATCTACTCTCTGCAACAGTCCTTCTACATACATCCCAGTCTAAAACCTCTGCTCTCTGCAACAGTCCTTCTGCACCCCAGTCTCCAACATCTGCTCTCTGCAACGATCCTTCTGCATCCCAGTCTGAAACCTCTGCTACCTGCAACAGTCCTTGTGAACTCCAGTCTCTAACATCTGCTTCCTGCAACAGTTCTTCTGTACCTTAGTCTGAAAACTCTGCTCTCTGCAATAATCCATCTGCAGCCCAGTCTCAAAACTCTGTTCTCTGTAACAGTCCTTCTGTAACTCAGTCTCCAATCACTGCTCTCTGCAACAGTCCTTCTACACCCAAGTCTCCATACTCTGATCGCCCCAACGGTCCTTCTGCACCCCAGTCTCCAAACTCTGTTCTCTCTAAGGGTCCTTATGCACCCCAGTATCCAACTTGTGTTTTCTGTATCAGTGGTTTAAACCACAGTCTCCAAACTCTGCCCTCTGTAACCATCTTTCTGCAACTCAGTTTGCAACCTCTGCTCTCTGCAAAAGTCCTTCTGCACCCCAGTCTCCATCCTCTGTTGTCTGCAACAGTCCTTTTGCACCCCAGCATCCAACATCTGCTCTCTGCAACAGTCATTCTGCACCACAGTCTCCAAACTTTGCTCTCTGTAACCGTCTTTCTGTACTGAATTCTCCAACTCTGCTCTCTGTAAGGGTACTTCTGCACCCCAATTTCCAACCTCTGCTTTCTGTGTAAGTCCTTCTGCAACCCAGTCTCCAACCTCTGCTCTGAGTAATTCTCCTTCTGCACCTTAGTCTCCAACCTCTCCTCTCTGCTATAGTCCTTCTGAACTCCAATCTCCAACCTCTACTCTCTGCAACAGTCCTTGTACATCCCAGTATAAAACCTCTGTTCTCTTCATCAGTCTTTCTGCACCCCTGTCTCTAACGTCTTCTCTCTGTAACAATCCTTCTGCACCTCAGTCTCCAACCTCTGTTCTCTGCAACGGTCCTTCTGGACCTCAGTCTCCAACTTCGACTCTCTGTTACAGTACTTCTGCAACTCAGTCTCCATTCTGTGCTCTCTGTAAGATCCTTCTGCAACCCAGTCTTAAAACTCTGCTCTCTGTAACAGTCCTTCATAACCCCAGTCTTTAAATTGTGCTCTCTGTAACAGGCCTTCTGCACTCCAGTCTTCAACCTTCGTTCGCTACATCAGTTCTTCTGCACCCCAGTCTCCAACCTCGGCTCTCTGTAACAGTCCTTCTGTACCGCCGTCTCCAACCTCTGTTCTCTGTAAGGGTCCTCATGCACCCCAGTATCCAACCTCGGCTTTCTGTATCAGTCGTTTTGCACCACCGTCTCCAAACTCTTCCCTCTCTAACAGTCTTTCTGCAACTCAGTCTGCAATCTCTGCTCTCTGCAACAGTCCTTCTGCACCATAGTATCCATCCTCTACTCTCTGCAACAGTCCTTTTGCACCCCAGTCTCCAAAATCTGCTCTCTGCAACAGTAATTCTCCACCTCAGTCTCCAACCTCTGCTCTCTTTAACAGTCCATCTGTACTGCATTCTTCAAAGTCTGCTCTCAGTAAGGGTACTTCTGCACCTGAGTCTCCAAGCTCTGCTTTCTGTATCAGTCCTTCTGCACCCCAGTCTCCAAACTGTGCTCGTGTAACTTTACTTCTGCACCTTAGTTTCCAACCTCTGCTCTCTCCTACACTCTTTCGGGACCCCAATTTCCAAACTCTACTCTCTGCAACAGTTTTTCTACATCGCAGTCTAAAACCTCTGCTCTCTGCAACAGTCTTTCTGCACGCGAATCTCCAACCTCTACTCTCAGCACCAGTCCTTCTGAACCTCAGTCTCAAACCTCTGCTCTCTGCAACATTCCTTCTGCACCCCAGTATCAAACCATTGCTCTCTGTAAAAGTCCATCCGCACACCAGTCTCCAACCTCTGCTCTTTGTAACGATCCTTCTGCACCTCAGTCTCGAACCTCCGCTCTCTGTAACAGTCCTTTTGCACCCCAGTCTCAAACCTCTGCTCTCTGCAACGATCCTTCTGCATTTCAGTCTCAAAACTCTGCTCTCTGCAAAGATCCTTCTGCACACTAGGCTCAAACCTCTGCTAGCTGCAACAGTCCTTGTGAACCCCAGTCTCCAACATCGGCTTCCTGCAACAGTTCTTCTGTACCTCAGTCGGAAAACTCTGCTCTCTGCAATAATCCATCTGTACCCCAGTCTCCAACCTCTGCTTTCTGTAACAGTCCTTCTGTACCTCAGTCTCCAATCACTGCTCTATGCAACAGTCCTTCTGCACCCAAGTCTCCAACATCTACTCTCTGCAAAAGTCCTTCTACACCCTAGTCTCCATACTCTGCTCGCCTAAACGATCCTTCTGCACCCCAGGCTCCAACATCTGTTCCCTACATCAGTCCTTCTGCAAATCTGTCTGCAACCTCTGGTTGCTGCAACAATCCTTCTTCACCCCGTCTCCATTTTCTGCTCTCTGCAGCTGTCCTTTTGCACCCCAGTGTCCAACATTTGCTCTCTTCAACAGTCATTCTCCACCCCAGTCTCAAATCTCTGCTCTGTGTAACGGTACTTCTGTACTGCATTCTCCAAACTCTGCTCAATGCAACAGTCCTTGTGCACCCCAGTCTCCAACATCTGCTCTCTGAAACAGTCCTTCGACAACCCAGTCTCCAACCTCTGCTCTCTGCAACAGACCTTCTACACCCCAGTCTCCATACTCTGCTCGAAAAAACGATCCTTCTGCACACCTGTCTCCAAAGTGTGCTCTCTGCAACAGACCTTCTACACCCCAGTCTCCATCCTTTGCTCTGTTTAACTGTCCTTCTGCACCTTAGTCTCCAACGTCTGCTCTTTGCTACAGTCCTTCTGGACCCCAGACTCCATCATCTACTCTCTGCAACAGTCCTTCTGCACCCCAGTCTCCAACCTCTGCTATTTGTAAGAGTCCTTCTGTATTGGAGACTCCAACCTCTGCTCTCTGTAATGGTCCTCCTGTACCCCAGTCTTCAACCTCTGCTTTTTGAATCATTTCTTCTGCACCCCTGTCTATATCTTCTGCTCTCTATAACATTCCTTCTGCACCTCAGTCTCAAACCTCTGCTCTCTGCAACAGTTCCTTCTGCACCCAAATCTCCAACATCTCCTCTATGCACAAGTCCTTCTTCACCCCAGTATCCAACCTCTGCTCTCTGTAACAATCCTTCTGAACCCCAGTCTCCAAATTCTGCTCCTGCAGCAGTAATTCTTCACCCCAGTCTCCAACCTCTGCTCGCTGTAATATTCTTCTGAAACCCAGTCTCCAAACTCTACTCTCTGTAACAGTTCTTCTGCAACGCAGTCTACAAACTCTGCTCTCTGTTACAACCCTTCTGCACCTCAGTCTCCAACCTCTGCTCTCTGCAATGGTCCTTCTGCAACCCTGTCTTAAACCTCTGTTCTTGCAACAGTCCTTCCACTCCCCAGTCTCAAATATCTGCTCTTTGTAAAAGTCCTTTTGTACCCCAGTCTCAAATCTCTGCTCTCTGTAATGGTCCTTCTGCACCCGCGTCTCCAAACTCTACTCTCTGTAACAGTTCTTCTGCACTGCAGTCTCCAAACTCTGCTCTCTGTAACAATAATTCTGCACCTCATTCTCCAACCTCTGCACTCTGCCAAGGTGCTTCTGCACCCTAGTCTCCAACCTCTGTTCTCTGAAACAGTCGTTCTGCACCCCAGTCTCCAACATCTGCTCTCTTATTCGTCCTTCTGCACCCCAGTCTACAACATCTACTTTCTCTATCAGTCCTCCTGCACCCTAGTCTCCAACCTTTGCTCTCTGCAACATTCCTTTTGAACCCGAGGCTCCTACCTGTGCTTTCTGTAAAAGTCCTTCTGCACTACAGTCTCAAACCTCTGCTCTCTGTAACGATGCTTCCGCACACCAGTCTCTGAACTCTGCTATCTGCAATGATCTTTTTGCACCTCAGTCTCCAAATTCTGCTCTCTAAAACGATCCATTTGCACCCCAGTCTCAAACATCTGCACTCTGTAACAGTCCTTCTACTCCTCAGTCTCCAAACTCTGCTCTTTGAAAAAGTCTTTTTGCACCCCAATCTTCAACATCTGCTCTCTTCAACAGTCCTTCTATACCCCAGTCTCCAACCTCTGCTCTCTTAGTCAGTCTTTCTGCACCCCACTCTCCAACCTCTGCTCTCTATAACAGTCCTTCTGCACCTCAGTCTCCAAACTCTGCTTTCTGAAAGAATCTTCTGCAACCCAGTCTCCAAACTCTGCTCTCTGTAACAGTTTTAATGCTCCCCAGTACCAAACTCTGCTCTCTGTAAGAGGTCTTCTGCACCACAGTCATCAACCTCTGCTCTCTGCAACGATCCTTCTGCACATCACTCTTTAACTTCTGCTCTCAGCAACGGTCCTTATGCACCCCAGTTTCCAAACTCTGCTCTCCTCAACAGTCCTTCTCTATCCCAGTCCCCAACCTCAGCTCTTTGAGAGATACTTCTGCACCCAAGTCTCCAAACTCTACTCTTTGTAACAGTCCTTCTACACCCCAGTCTCCAACCTATGCTCTCTGTAACAATCCTTCTGCACATTAGTCTTTATCCTCTGGTCTCAGCAACGGTCCTTATGCACCCCAGTCTCAAACTTCTGTTCTCTGCAACAGTCCATTTGCACCACAGTCTGCATCATTTGCTCTCTGTAAGAGTCCTTCTTTACTGCAGTCTCCAAACTCTGCTCTCTGTAGTGGTCCTTCTGGACCCCAGTATCTCACCTCTGCTTTCGGTATCAGTCCTTCTGCACCCCAGTCTCCAAACTCTGTTCTCTGTAGCATTCCTTCTGCACCTCAGTCTTTAATCTCTGCTCTCTGTATCAGTCCTTCTGCAACCCTGTTTCCAAACTCTGCTCTCTGAAACAGTTCTTCTGCACCTCAGTATTCAACAACTGCTTTCTGCAACTGTTCTTCTACACCCCAGTCTCCAAACTCTGCTCTCTGGAATAGTCCTTCTATTCCCCAGTCTCCATAATCTGCTCTCTGCAACCATCCTTCTGCACCTCAGTTTCCAAAGTCTTCTCTGCAACAATCTCTCTACAAACCAGTCTCTAACCTCTGCTCTCTGGAAGATCCTTCTGTACCCAGTTTCCAAATTCTGCTCTCTGTAACATTCCTTCTGCACCCCAGAATCAAACATCTGCTCTCTGTAACAGGTCTTCTGCAACTCAGTCTCTAAAGTCTGCACTCTGTAACAGGCCTTCTGCACCCCAGTTTCCAACCTCTTCTCTCTGCAACGATTATTCTGCACCTCAGTCTCCAAACTCTGCTCTCTGCAACAGTCCTTCTGCACCCCAGTTTCCAACCTCTGCTCTCTGTAACGGTCCTTCTGGACCCCAGTATCTCACCTCTGCTTTCTGTACCAGTCCTTCTGCACCCCAGTCTCCAACCTCTGCTCTCTGTAACATTCCGTCTGCACCTCAGTCTTTAATCTCTGCTCTCTGTATCAGTCCTTCTGCACCCCTGTTTTCAATCTCTGCTCTCTGAAACAGTCCTTCTGCACCTCAGTATTCAACAACTGTTTTCGGCAACAGTCCTTCTACACCCCAGTCTCCAAACTCTGCTCTCTGGAACAGTCCTTCTATACCCCAGTCTCCATAATCTGCTCTCTGCAACGATTCTTCTGCACCTCAGTCTCCAACGTCTGCTCTGCAACAGTCTCTCTACAACCCAGTCGCCAAACTCTGCTCTCTGGAAGATCCTCCTGTACTCGGTTTCAAAATTCTTCTCTCTGTAACATTCCTTCTGCACCCCAGTCTCTAACCTCTGCTCTCTGCAATAGACCCTCTGCACCGCAGTCTCCAACTTTATTCTCAAAAACAGTTCTTCTGTACGGCAGTCTTCAACCACTGTTCTCTGTAAGGGTCCTTCTTCACCCCAGTCTTCGACCTCTGCTTTCTGTATTAGTGCTTCTGCACCACAGTCTCCAAACACTGCTCTGTGCAACAGTCCGTCTGCATCTGACTCTGCAACCTCTGCTCTCTGCAACATTCTTTCTGCACCCCACTCTCCAATATCTGCTGTCTGCAACAGTCCTTCTCCAACCCAGTCTCCAAACAATGCTCTCTTCAACAATCCTTCTACACCCCAATCTCCAACCTCTGCTTTCTGTATCAGTCCTTCTGCACCACAGTCTCCAAAATTTGCTCTCTATAACAGTCCTTCTGCACCTCACTCTGTAAACTCTGCTCTCTGCAACAATTCCTCTGCACCCCAGTCTTCAACCTCTGCTCTCTGTAACAGTCCTTCTGTACTGCAGTCTCCAAACTCAGCTGTCTGTAACAGTCTTTCTGCACCCGAGTCTCCAAAATCTGCATAATGTATCAGTCATTCTGCACACCACTCTCCAACCTCTGCAATCTGTAACAGTCCTTCTGCACCTCAGAATCCAACCTCTGTTCTCTGCAAAAGTACTTCTGCACCCCAATCTCCAACCTCTCCTTTATGCAACAGTCCTTCTGCACCTCAGTGTCCAAACTCTGCTCTCTGTAGAATCCTTCTGAAACCCAGTCTCCAACCTCTTCTTTCTGCAATGGTCCTTCTGCACCTCAGACTGCAACCTCTGTTCTCTGCAACAGTTCTTCTACACCCCAGTCTCCATACTCTGCTCGCACCACTGATCCTTCTGCACCCAAGTCTCCAAAATCTGCTCTCTGCAACTGTCCTTCTCCACCCCAGTCTCCAAAATCTGCTCTCTCCAACAGTCCTTCTGCACCCCAGTCTCCGACCTCTGCTCTGTATCAGTCCTTCTGCACCTCAGTAACCAACCTCTGCTCTCCTTACAGTCTTTCTTTACCTCAGTCTCCAAACTCTGCTTTCTGCCACCGTCCTTCTGCACACCAGTCTCCAACCTCTGCTCTCTGCAACGATCCATCTGCACCCTAGTCTCAAAATTCTGCTCGCTGCAACAGTTCTTCTGAACCTCAATCTGCAACATCTGCTCTCTGCAACAGTTTTTCAGTACCTCAGTCTTAAAACTCTGCTCTCTGCAATAATCCTTCTGCACCCCAGTCTCCAACCTCTGCTCTCTTTTAAAGTCTTTCTGTACCTCAGTCTCCAACCTCTGCTCTATGCAACAGTCCTTCTGCACACAAGTCTCCAACATCTTCTCTCTAAAACAGTCCTTATACACCCCAGTCTCCAACCTCTGCTCTCTGCAACAGTACTTCTAAACCCCAGTCTCCATACTTTGCTCCCACCAACGTTCCTTCTACACCCCAGCCTCCAACGTCTTCTCTCTGAAAAAGTTTTTTTACACCGCAGTCTCCAAACTCTACTCTCTGCAACAGTCCTTCTACACCCCAGTCTCCATACTCTACTCGCCCCAACAATCCTTCAGCACCCCAGTCTCCAACCTCTGGTCTCAACATCAGTTCCTTGCACCCCAGTCTCCAATCTCTGCTCTCTGTAACAGTCCTTCTGTACCGCAGTCTCAAACCGCTGTTCTCTGTAAGGGTCCTTATTCACCCCAGTATCCAACCTCTGCTTTCTGTATCAGTCGTTTTGCAACACTGTCTCAAAACTCTGCCCTGTGTAACAGTCCTTCTGCAACTCAGTCTGCAACATCTGCTCTCTGCAACAGTCCTTCTGCACCCCAGTCTCCATCCTCTGCTCTCTGCAACAGTCCTTTTGGACCCTAGTCTCCAACATTTTCTCTCTGCAACAGTTCGTCTCCACCCCAGTCTCCAAACTGTGCTCTCTATAACACTCCTTCTGTACTGCATTCTCCAACCTCTGCTCTCTGTAAGGGTACTTATACACTCGAGTCTCCAACCTCTGCTTTAATTATCAGTCCTTCTGCACCCCAGTCTCCAACCTGTGCTCTGTGTAACTGTCCCTCTGCACCTTAGTCTCCAACCTGTGCTCTCTGCTACAATACTTGTAGACCCCAGACTCCAACCTCTGCTCTCTGTAACAATCCTTCTGCTCCTCAGTCTACAACCTCTGCTCTCTGCAATGGTCTTTCTGCACCTGAGTCTCCAACCTATACTCTCTGTAACAGTGCTTCTACACCTCAGTCTCAAACCTCTGCTCTATGTAAGATCCTTCTGCAACCCAGTCTCCAAACTCTGCTCTCTGTAACAGTTTTTTTGGCACCTCACTCTTCAAACTCTGCTCTCTGTAAAAGACCTTCCGCACCCCAGTAGCTAACCTCTACTCTCTGTATCAGTCTTTCTGCACCCAAGTGTCCAACCTCTGCTCTCTGCAACGATCACTCTGCACCCCAGTCTCCAACCCCTGCTCGCTGCAACAGTCCTTGTGCAACCCAATCTCCAACATCTGCTCTCTGAAACAGTTCTTTTGTACCTCAGTCTGAAAACTCTGTTCTCTGCAATAATCCTTTTGCACCCGAGTCTCCAACCTCTGCTCTGTGTAACAGTCCTTCTGTACCTCAGTCTTCAACTTCTGCTCTGTATCAGTCCTGCACCTCTGTATCCCACATCTGCTCTCTGTAACTGTCCTACTTTACCTCAGTCTTCAACCTCTGCTCTGTGTAACAGTCCTTCTGCACCCCAGTGTCAACCTCTGCTATCTGCAAGGATCCTTCTGAATCCCAGTCTTCAACATCTGCTCTCAGCAACAGTCCTTCTGCAACCAAGTCTCCAACATCTTATCTCTGCAACAGTCCTTCTGCACCTCAGTCTGGAAACTGTGCTGTCTCCAAGGATCCTCTGCACCCCAGTCTCCTATCTCTGCTCTCTGTAACATCCTTCTGCAACCAAGTCCCAAATTCTGCTCTCTGTTACACCCTTCTGCAACCCAGTCTCCAACATCTGCTCTCTGTTACAGGCCTTCTGCACCCCAGTCTCCAAACTCTGCTCTCTGTATAAGTCCTTCTGCACCCCAGTCACAAAACTTCTTCTCTTTGTAACAGTCCTTCTGCAGCTCAGTTTCCTACATCTGCTCTCTTCAACAGTCCGTCAGCACCCCAGATTTCAAGTTCTGGTTTTTGCCACAGTCCTTCTACACCCCAGTCATCAACCTCTGGTATCTGCAACAGTCCTTCTGCACCCCAGTCTCCAGACTCTGCTCGCTGTAACAGTCGTCTGCACCTCACTCTCCAAAATCTGCTCTCTGTAAGTTCCTTCTGCAACCCAGTCTCCAAACTCTTCATTCTGTAACAGTCCTTCTGCATGCCTTCTCCCATCTCTCCTATCCGTTACAGGCCTTCTGCACCCCAGTCTCCAAAGTCTGTTCTCTATAACAATACTTCTGCAACCCAGTCTCCAACCTCTGCTCTCTGTAACACTCCTGCTTCACCTCGGTCTAAAATCTCTGCTCTCTGTAATATCCTTCTGCAACCTTGTCTAAAAACTCTGCTCTCTGTAACAGTCCTTCTTCACCTAAGGCTCCAAACTCTGTTCTTTGCAACACTCCTTATGCACCCCAGACGCCAACCTCTACTCTCTGTAACAGTCCTTCCGTACCGAAGTCTTCAAACTCTTCTCTCTGTAATGGTCCTTCTGCACCCCAGTCTCCCACCTCTACTTTCTGTATCACTCTTTATGCACCCCAGTCTACAACCTCTGCTCTATGTAACAGTCCTTCTTCACCTCATATCCAAACTCTGCTATCTGCGACAGTCCTTATGCACCCCAGTCTCCAACCTCTGCTGTCTGCAAAATTCATTCTGCACCCTAGTCTGCAACGTGTGCTCTGTGTAACAGTCCTCCTGCAGCCCAGTCTCCAACTCTGTTCTCTGCAATGATCCTTTTTTACCTCAGTCTTAAACCTCTGCTCTCTGCAACAGGCCTTCTGCAACCCAGTCTCCAACCTCTGCTCTCTGTAACAGTCCTACTGTATTGCAGTCTCCAAACACTGCTGTCTGTAATGGTCCTTATGCACCTCAGTCCCCAAACTCTACTTTCTGTATCATTCCTTCTGCACCCAAGTCTCCAACCTCTGCTATCTGCAACAGTCTTCTGCACCTCAGTCTCCAAATTCTACTTTCTGCAAAAGTCCTTCTGCAACCATGTCTCCAACACCTGCTCCCTGCAACAGTCCTTCTTCACCCCTGTTTCCAAACTCTGCTATCTGCAACAGTCCTTCTAAACACCAGTCTCCAAACTCTGCTCGCTGTAACAGTCATTCCGCACCTCAGTCTCCAAATTCTGCTCTCTGCAACAGTCCTTCTGCACTCAACTCTCCAAACTCTGCTCTCTGCAACAGTCCTTCTACACCTCAGTCTTCAACCTCTGCTGTGTGTAACAGTCCTTCTGCACCCCTGTCTCCAACCTCTGCTCTCTGTAACAGTCCTTCGTCACCATATTCTCCCACCTCTGCTCTCTGTTACAGTGTGTGTATACCGCAGTCTCCAACCTCTGCTCTCTGTAACGGTCCCTATGCACCCCAATTTCCAACCTCTGTTTCTGTAACCGTCCTTCTGCACCTCAGTCTCCATCCTCTGCTCTCTGTAACAGTCGTTCTGCACCTCAGTCTGAAACCTCTGCTCTCTGCATGATCCTTCTGCACCCAATCTCCAACCACTGCTCTCTGTAACAGTCGTCCTGCACCTCAGTCACCAAACTCTGTTCTCTGTAAGATCCTTCTGCATCCCAGCCTCAAAACTCTGCTCTCTATAACAGTCTTTCTGCAACCCAGCCTCAAAAGTCTGCTCTCTATAACAGTCCTTCTGCAACCCAGTCTCAAACCTCCGCTCTCTTTAGCAGGCCTTCTGCAACCCAGTCTCCAAACTCTGCTTTCTGCAACAGTCCTTCTGCACACCAATTTCCAACCTCTGCTCTCTTTAACGGTCCTTCTGCACCACAGGCTCCCACCTCAGCTTTCTGTATCATAATTCTTCAAACGA
Source organism: Ictidomys tridecemlineatus (assembly GCF_052094955.1). Classification (NCBI taxonomy): domain Eukaryota; kingdom Metazoa; phylum Chordata; class Mammalia; order Rodentia; family Sciuridae; genus Ictidomys; species Ictidomys tridecemlineatus. Next base: position 13,423 of record NW_027525170.1, read on the forward strand.
ATCTCCAACGTCTTCTCTTTGTAACAGTCCTTCTTCATCTCAGTCTCCAAACTCTGCTCTCTGCAACAGTTCTTCTGCATCCCAGTCCCCAACCTCTGCTTTCTGCAACATTCCTTCTGTACCCCAGGCTTTAACCTGTTCTCTCTGTAACAGTCTTTCTGCAGCCCAGTCTCCACCTCTGCTCTCTGCAATGATTCTTCTGCAACTCCATCTCCAACTTTTGCTGTCTTCAACGATCCTTCTGCACCTCAGTTTCCAAATTCTGATCTCTGCAACCGTCCTTCTGCACCTAAGACTCCAACCTCCGCTCTCTGCAACGATCCTTCTGCACCCCAGTCTCCAACGTCTCCTCTCCTTAACACTCCTTCTGCACCCCAGTCTCCAACCTCTATTCTCTGTAAGGTCCTTCTGCACCCCAGTTTCCAAACTTTGCTCTCTATAACATTCCTTCTCCAACCCAGTCTCCAACCTCTGCTTTTTTCAATGGTCCGGCTGCAACCCAGTCTCCAACCTCTGTTCTCTGAAACAGTCCTTCTGCTCCCCAATTTCCAATCTCTGCTCTCTGTAACAGTCCTTCTATACCTCAGTCTCCAACTTCTGCACTCTGTAATGGTCCTTCTGCACCCTAGTCTCCAACCTCTGCTTTCTGTATCAGTCATTCTGCACCACAGTCTCCAAACTTAGCTCTCTGTTACAGTCCTTCTGCACCTCAGTCTCCAAACTCTGCTTTCTGTAAGATCCTTCTGTAACCAAGTCTCCAAACTCTGCTCTCCGTAACAGTCCTTCTTCACCCCAGTCTCTGACCTCTGCTCTCTGCAAGTCATTCTGAACCCCAGGCTCCAACATCTGCTCTCTGCAACAGTCCTCCTGCACCTCAGTGTGAAAACTCTGCTCTCTGCAACGATCCTTGTGAACCCCAGTCTCCAAACTCTGCTTTATGTAACAGTCCTTCTGCACCTCAGTCTCCAACTTCTGCTCTCTGGAACAGTTCTTTTGCATCCCAGTCTTTAACATCTACTCTCTGAAACAGTCCTCCTACACCCCTGTCCAAATGCAGAAGAATGAGACCTAAACTATCGCTCACCCTGCAAAAAATCAACTCAAAATGCATTAAAGACCCAGGCACTAGACCAGAAATTATGCAGTTTCTAGGAAAAAACAAAGTCAATACTCCAACCTACGGGAAGAGGCAATGACTTTCTCAATAGGATGCCAAAGCTCAGGAGATAACACCAAAAGTTATCTAATATGATGGCATCAAATTAAGAAGGTTCTGCACAGCAAAGGAGACAATAAGAATATGAAGAGAGAACCTACGGAAAGGGAGAAAATCTTTATGAGGTGCTCTTCTAAAAGAGGATGAATAGTCAGAATATTAATAAAGAATTCAAAAAACTTAACATCAAACCCACAATTATTAAATAACCCAATTATCAAATAACCCAATTACCAAATAGGAAACTAAATGAACTAAACAGACACGTCTTAGAAGAAAATATGTGAGTGGCCAACAAATATATGAAAATACTTGCAAGTCAAAACTACCCTGAGATTTCATCTCACTTCAGTGACAAAGGCAACCACCAAGAATACAAACAAAAATGAGTGTGACAAGGAGAGAATTGGAGAGAAAGGAGAACTCTCACCCTGTTGGTGGGCATGTAAATCAGCACAACCACCACCGAAATCGGGATGGAGGCTCCTCAGGAGTAGCCATGGACCACCCTGCGACCCAGCTCTACCTCTGCTTGGTATTTATCACAGTGGATCGAAGTCATCATACTATAATGACACATACATGCCCATGAACCAGCCGAGGTGACATCAGTGGACGAATGGATAAAGAACATCTGGTATATGCACACTGGAATTTCATTTAGCCATAAAGAAGAATGAAATTATGTCATGCTGGAAGATGGATGGATCTTCAGAACATTAAGGGAAATAAGCAACTCAGAAAGTTAAGTACCTTATGTTTTTTCTCTGTTAAAGCTAGAGGGGGGTAAGGAAGGAAAGTTGGGAAGGGAGTCTAATCATGAAAGTTGAAGGAAGATCAGTAGAGTCAAGGCACCAGGAGAGGAGGTGAGGAAAAGGGAAATATTGGGATGATATTGGCCAAAGTTCACGGTTATTTTCCAACCTCAGCTCTCTGTAACAGGTCTCCTGTACTGCGGTCTCCAAATTTTTCTCTCTGTAATTTTCCTTATGCACCACAGTCTCCTACCTCTGCTTTCTCTATCAGTCCTTCTGCACCCCAGTCTCCAACCTGTGCTCTCTGTAACAGTCCTTCTGCACCTCAGTCTACAAACTCTGCTCTCTTCAACAATCCTTCTGCACCCCAGTCTCCAAACTCTGCTCACAGTATCAGTTTATCTGCACCACAATTTCCAACACCTGCTCTCTGTAAGAGTCTTTCTTCACCTCAGTCTACAAACTCTGTTCTCTGCAACAGTCCTTTTGCACCCCAATCTCCAACATCTTCTCTCTGCAACAGACCTTCTCCACCAAATCTTCAACCTCTGCCTCTGTAACAGTCCTTCTGTAACCCAGTCTCCAAACTCTGCTCTCTTCAACAGTCCTTCTGCACCCCAATGTGAACCTGTGCTCTCTGCTACAGTCCTTATACACCCCAGTGTCCAGCCTCTGCTCTCTGCAACAGTCCCTCTGAAACCCAGTCTCCAAACTCTGCTCGCCTTAACAATCCTTCTGCACCCCAGTCTTCGACCTCTGTTCTTTATAACAATCCTTCTGCACCCCAGTCTCAAAATTTTGCTCTCTACAACAAACCTTCTGCACCCCAGTCTTTAAAATCTGCTCTCTGCAACAGTTCTTCTGCACCCCAGTCTCCAAGGTCTTCAGTCTGATATAGTCCTTCTCCACACCAGTCTCCAAACTCTGCTCTCTTTAACAGTCCTCCTGTAGTTTAGTCTCCAAAATCTGCTCTCTGTAACAGTCCTTCGGCACCCAAGTCTTCAAATCTCTGCTTTCTGTAACAGTCATTCTACACCCCAGTCTCCAAACTCTGCTATCTGTAACAGTCCTTGTGCACCCCAGTCTCCAACCTCTGCTGTCTATAACAATAATTCTGCACCCCAGTCTCAAAACTCTGCTCTCTGCAACGTTCCTTTTGCACCCCATTCTCCAAACTCTGTTCTCTGCAAAAGTTTATCGGCACCCCAGTCTCCAACATCTGCGCTCTGCAACAGTCCTTCTGAACCTTAGTCTGAAAACTCTGCTCTCTGCAACAATCCTTGTGCACCCCAGTCTCCAAACTCTGCTTTCTGTAACAGTCCTTCTGCACCTCAGTCTCCAAAATCGGCACTCTGTTACAGTGCTTCTGCGCCGCAGCCTCCAACCTCTGCTCTCTGTAAGAGTCCTGATGCTCCCCAGTCTCCAACGTCTGCTATCTGTAACAGTCTTTCTGCTCCCCAGTCTCTAACGTTTGCTTTCTGTAACAGTCCTTCTGTACCACAGTCACCAACCTCTGCTCTCTGTAACGGTCCTTCTGCACCACAGTCCCCAACCTCTCCTTTCGGTATCATTCTTTCTGCACCAAAGTTTCCAACCTCTGCTTTTTGCGACATTCCTTCTGCACCTCAGTCTCTAACCTCTGCTCTCTGTGACAATTCTTCTGCACCCCAGTCTCCAAACTCTGCTCTCTGCAACAGTTCTTCTGCACCCCAGTCACCAAGGTCTGCACTCTGAAACAGTCAATCTACACACCATTCTCCAAACTCTGTTGTCTGTCACTGTCCTCCTGTAGTGCAGATTCCAAAATCTGCTCTCTGTAAAGGTCGTTCTACACCCCATGTACAGCCGCTGCTCTCTGCAGCAGTCCCTCTGCAACCCAGTTTCCAACCTCCGCTCTCTGTAACAATCTTTCTGCACCTCAGTATCCAACCTCTGCTCTCTGCAACGGTCCTTCTGAACCTCATTCTCCAAACTCTACTCACTGTAAAAGTACTTCTACAACCCTGCTCCAAACTCTGCTCTCCATAACAGGCCTTCTGCACCCCAGTCTCCAATGTCTGTTCTCTTTAACAATCCTCTGCACCCCAATCTCCAACCTCTGCTCTCTACAACGATCCTTCTGCACCCCTGTCTCAAACCTCTGCTCTCTGCAACAGTCCTTCTGCACCCCAGTCTCCAACATGTGCTCTCTGCAAAAGCCCTTCTTCACCTCAGTCTGAAAACTCTGTTCTCTGCAACGATCATTCTGCACCCTAGTCTCCAACCTCTGCTCTCTGTAAACGTCCTGCTGCACCTTGATCTACAAACACTGCTCTCTGTAAGATCCTTGTGCAACCTTGTCTAAAAACTCTGCTCTCTGTAACAGTTTTTCTGCACCCCAGTCTCCAACCTCTGGTCTCTGTAAAAGAACATTTGCACCTCAATCTCCAAACTCTATTCTCTGCAACAGTCCTCTGCACCTCAGTCGCCAAACTCTGACCTCTGTAAGATGCTTCTGCAGCCCTGTATCCAACCTCAGCTCTCTGTAAGAGTCCCTCTGCACCCAAGTCTCCGACCTCTGCTCTCTGTAACAGTACTTCTGCACGTCAATCTCCAAACTCTGCTCTCTACAACAGTCCTTCTGCACCCTAGTTACCAACATCTGCTCTCTGCAACAGTCCTTCTGCTCCCCAGATTCCGAGATCTGCTCTACGTAACAGTCCTTCTGTACCACAGTCTTCAACCTCTGCTCTTTGTAACGGTCCTTCTACACCCCAGTCTCCAACCTCTGCTTTCTGTATCAGTCTGTCTGAACCTCAGTCTCCAACCTCTGTTCTCTGTATCTATCCTTCTGCACCTCAGTCTTAAACCTGTTTTTTATGTAAGAGTCCTTCTGCACCTTACTCTCCATCCTCTGCTCTCTGTCACCGTCCTTCTGCACCCCAATTTGAAAACTCTGCTTCCTGTAACAGTCCTTCTGCACCAGAGTCTTTAAACTCTGCTCTCTGTAACAGTCCTTCTACACCTCAGTCTCCAACCTCTGCTCTCTGTAACAGTCCTTCTGCACCTCAGTCTGAAACCTCTGCTCTCTGCACGATCCTTCTGCACCCAAGTATCCAAACACTGCTCTCTGTAACAGTCCACCTGCACCTCAGTCTCCAACCTGTGCTCTCTGTTAGATCCTACAGCAACCCGGTGTTCAAACTCTGCTCTTTTTAACAGTCCTTCTGCACCCAGTCTCCAACCACTCCTCTCTGTAACAAGCCTTCTGCATGCCAGTCTCCAACCACTGCTCTCTGCAATGATCCTACTGCACCACAGTCTCCAACCTCTGATTTCTACAACAGTCTTTCTGCACCTCAGTCTCCAACTTCTGCTCTCTGTAAGATCCTTCTGCACCCCTGTCTCCAAGCTCTGCTCCTTGCAACGATCCTTCTGCACCCCAGTCTCCAAGCACTGCTCTCTGCAACAGTCTTTCTGTACTGCAGTCTCCAACTTCTGCTCTCTGTAACGGTCTTTCTGCACCGCAGACTCTAATCTCTGCTTTCTGTATCAGTTTTTCTGCAGCCCAGTCTCAAAATTCTGCTCTCAGTAAGAGTCGTTCTGCACCTCAGTCTCCAACCTCTGCTCTCTGCAACAGTCCTTTTGCACCCCAGTCTCAAAATTCTGTTCTCTGTAACAATCCTCCTGCACCTCAGTCTACAACCTCTGCTCTTTGTATCAGGACTTCTGCACCTCAGTCTCCAACCTCTGCTCTCTGCAACAGTCCTTCTGCACTCCAGTCTACAACCTCTGCTCTCTGCAACAGTCCTTCTCCACCCTAGTCTCCAACCTCTGCTCTCTGCAACAGTCCTTCTGCACCGCAGTCTCCAAACTCTGCTCTCGTTAACAGTCCTTCTGCACCACAGTCTTCAACCTCTGCTCTCTGTAAAATCTTTCTGCGCTCCAGATTCCAAAGTCTGCTCTCTGTAAAATTCCTTCTCCACCCCAGTTTTTAACCTCTGCTTTCTGCAAGTGTCCTGCGGCACCCCAGTTTCCAAGCTCTGTCCTCTTCAATAGTCCTTTTGCTCCCCAGTCTCCAACATCTTCTCCTGTAACAGTCCTTCTGTACAGCAGTCTCCTACCTGTGCTCTCTGTAACATTCCTTCTTCAACCCAGTCTCCAACTTCTGCTCTCTGTAACAGTTTTTCAATACCGCAGTCTCCAAACTCTGGTCTCTGAGACGGTCCTTCTGCACCCCAATTTCCAACCTCTGCTTTCTGTAACAGTCCTTCTGCACCTCAGTCTCCAAACTCTGCTCTCTCTAACAGTTCTTCTACACCTCGGTCTCAAAACTCTGCTCTCTGTAAGAGTCCTTCGGAACCTCAGTCTGACACCTCTGCTCTCTGCACGATCCTTCTGCACCCCAATCTTCAACCACTTCTCTCTGTAACAGTCAAACTGCACCCCAGTCTCCAACCTCTGTTCGCTGTAACACTTTTTCTATACCACAGTCTCTAAACTGTGGTCTGTGTAACAGTCCTTCTGCACCCCAATTTTCAAACTCTGCTTTCTGTAACAGTCCTTCTGCACCTCAGTCTCCAAACTCTGCTCTCTGTAACAGTCGTTCTACACCTCAGTCTCCAACCTCTGCTCTCTGTAACAGTCCTTCAGCACCTCAGTCTGCCACCTTGCTCTCTGCACGAATCTTCTGCACCAAGTCTCCAACCTCTGCTCTCTACAATGATCCTACTGCACCCCAGTCTCCAAACTCTGATCTATGCAACAGTCCTCTGCACCTCAGTCACCAAATTCTGCTCTCCATAAGATCCTTCTACACCTCCGTACCCAAATTCTTCTCTCTGAAAAAGTCCATCTGTACCTGAGTCTCCAACGTCTGCTCTCTGTAACAGGACTTCGGTACCTCAGTCTCCAACCTCTGCTCTCTGCAACAGTCTTTCTGCACCCCAGTCTCCAACCTCTGCACTCTACAACAGTCCTTCTGCACCCTAGTCACCAACATCTGCTCTCTGCAACAGACCTTCTGCATCCCAGTCTTTAATATCTGCTCTCTGCAACAGTTCTTCTGCACCTCAATCTTAAAACTCAGCTCTCTGCAATGACCCTTCTGCACCCCAGTCTCTTATTTCTGCTCTCCATAACAGTCCTTCTTCACCTCAGTCTCCCAACTCTGCACTCTTTATAATCCTTCAGCAACACAGTCTTAAAACTCTGCATTCTGTAAAGTCTTTCTGCACAACAGTCTCTAACCTCTGCTCTCTGTAACAGGACTTCTGCAACCCAGTCTCCCAACTCTGCTCTCTGCAACGATTCTTCTCCACCCAAGTATCCAACATCTGCTCTCTCCAACAGTCCTTTTGCACCCCAGTCTCCAAACTCTGCTCTCTGTAAGATCCATGTGAACCCCAGTCTTCAACCTCTACTCTCTGTTACAGTCCTTCTGCACCCCAGTCTCCAAACGCTGCTCTCTGCAACTGTCCTTTTCCACCCCAGTCTCCAACATCTGCTCTCTGCAACAATTTTTCTGCACCCTAGTCTCCAAACTCTGCTCTCTGCAACTATCCTTCTGGACCCCAGTTTTCAATGTCTGCTCTCTGCAACAGTCCTTCTGCACCACAGTCTCCAACCTCTGCTTGTTTAAGATCCTTCTGCACTCCAGTTTGCAAAGTCTGCTCTCTGTAATATTCCATCTCCACCCCAGTCTTCAACCTCTGTCCTCTGCAACAATCATTCAGCTCCTCAGTCTCCGAGATCTGCTCTCTGTAACAGTCCTTCTACACCACAGTCTCCAACCTCTTTTTTCGGTATCAGTCAATTTTAACCCCATCTCCAAACTCTGTTCTCTGTATCTGTCCTGCTGCACGTCAGTCTCCAACCTGTGCTCTATGTAAGAGTCCTTCTGCACACCAGTCTCCTAACTTTGCTCTCTGCAACAGTCCTTTTGTACTGCAGTCTCCAACCTCTGTTCTCTTTAAGGGTCCTTCTGCAACACATTCTCCAACCTCTGCTTTCTGTATCAGTCCTTCTGCACCACATTCTCGAAACTCTTCTGTCTGTATCAGTACTTCTGCACGTCAGACTGCAACCTCTGCTGTCTGAAAAAGTCCATATGCACCTCATTCTCCAAATACTGCTCTCTGCAACATTCCTTCTGCACCCCAGTCTCCAACATCTGGTCTCTGCAACAGTCCTTCTCCAACCCAGTCTCTATCCTCTGATCTCTGCAACAGTCTTTCTGCACCCCAGTCTCCAACCGCTTTCTCTGTAACAGTCCTTCTCCACCTCAGTCTTCAACCTCTGCTCTCTGCAAGAGTCCTTCTGCACCCTAGTCTCCAACATCTGCTCTCTAAACAATCCTTCTGCACCCTAGTCTCCAACATCTACTCTCTGCAACGATCCTTCTGCACCTCAGTCTCAAAACTCTGCTCTCTGAAAAATCCTTCTGCACCCCAGTTTCCAAAATCTGCTCTCTGTAATATTCCTTCTCCACGCCAGTCTCCAACCTCTGCTTTCTGCAACGGTCCTGCTGCACCCCAGTCTCAAACCTCTGTACTCTGCAACAGTCCTTCTGCTCCCCAGTCTCCAAACTCTGCTCCTTATAACAGTCCTTCTGCATCCCAGTCTCCAACCTCTGCTCTCTGCAACAGTCTTTCTGCAACTCAGTCTCCAAACTTCGCTCGCTGTAAGATGCTTCTGAACCCCAGTCTCCCAACTCTGCCCTCTGTATCAGTCCTTCTGGAACCCAGTCTCGAATCTCTGCTCTCTGCAACAGTCCTTCTGCACATCAGTCTCCAAACTCTGCTTTATGTATGATGCTTCTGCACCCCAGTCTACAACCTCTGCTCTCTGGAACAGTCTTTCTACACCCTAGTCTCCATAATCTGCTCTGCAACACTCCTCGTGCAACCCAGTCTCCAATCTCTGCTCTCTGTAACAGTCCTTCTGCACCTCAGTCCCAAAACTCTGCTCTCTGTAAAAGGCCTTCTGCACCCCGCTTTTTAACCTCTCCTCTCTGCAACGATCCCTCTGCACCCTAGTCTCCAATGTCTGCTTGCTGCAACAGTCCTTGTGCACCCAAATCTCCAACATCTGATCTCTGCAACAGTTCTTCTGTCACTCAGTATGAAAACTCTCCTCTCTGCAATTATTGTTCTACACCCGAGTCTCCAACCTCTGCTCTCTGTAACAGTCCTTCTCTACCTCAGTCTCCAACTTCTGCTCTGTATCAGTCCTGCACCCCTGTCTCCCACATCTGCTCTCTGTAACTTACCTTCTTCACCTCAGTCTTCAACCTCTGCTATGTGTAAGAGTCCTTCTGCATCTCAGTCTGTAAACTCTGCTGACTGCAACGATCCTTCTGTACCCCAGTCTCCAACCTCTGTTCTCTGCAACGATCTTTCTGAAAATCAGTCTCCAACCTCTACTCTCTGTAACAGACCTTCTGAACCTCAGTCTCCAACTTCTGCTCTCTGTAAAATCCTTTTGCAACCAAGTCTCCAAACTCTGCCATCAGTAACAGTCCTTCTGGAATCCTTCTCCAAACTCTGCTCTCCATAACAGGCCTTCTGAACCCCAGTCTCCAACATCTGCTCTCTTTAACAGTCCTGCTGCACCTCGGTCTACAAACTCTGCTCTCTGTAAGATCCTTCTGCAACCTTGTCTAAAAACTCTACTCTCTGT
>NW_027525171.1:0-23035 GCF_052094955.1 Ictidomys tridecemlineatus
CTTGAAACTGCTTTATTGTGTCAAGTTTCAAAGAGCTAGCACAAACCTTGTTTGATTTAGAGTTCCAAATACATGTATCCCTTTAGGAGAAAACAGAGTGAAACCTCAAAATGAAACCGGTTACTGCCAACGAACGGTTTCACCTAGAAGAACGAAATTTGGCGAGCCAAGTGGGATTGGTGTACTGATCATTACCTGAAAGTTTCATCAAGATTTGGTGAAAAAGTGTGTGCTGAGATTTCAGGCAACTCGTAGTTTTTTGGAAGCTTGGCAGGCCCTTTCCATGAAAGTGATTCTCGCCAGTCTCTGCTTAGGGCTACATCAACAGCAAACAAACCATAGAGACAGAACTTGAAACTGCTTTATGTGTCAAGTTTCAAAGAGCTAGCACAAACCGTGTTTGATTTAGAGTTCCAAATACATGTATCCCTATAGGAGAAAACAGAGTGAAACCTCAAAATGAAACCGGTTACTGCCAACGAACGGTTTCACCTAGAAGAACGAAATTTGGTGAGCCAAGTGGGATTGGTGTACTGATAATTACCTGAAAGTTTCATCAAGATTGGGTGAAAAAGTGTGTGCTGAGATTTCAGGCAACTCGTAGTTTTTTGGAAGCTTGGCAGGCCCTTTCCATGAAAGTGATTCTCGCCAGTCTCTGCTTAGGGCTACAGCAACAGCAAACAAACCATAGAGATAGAACTTGAAACTGCTTTATGGTGTCAAGTTTCAAAGAGCTAGCACAAACCGTGTTTGATTTAGAGTTCCAAATACATGTATCCCTATAGGAGAAAACAGAGTGAAACCTCAAAATGAAACCGGTTACTGCCAACGAACGGTTTCACCTAGAAGAACGAAATTTGGCGAGCCAAGTGGGATTGGTGTACTGATCATTACCTGAAAGTTTCATCAAGATTGGGTGAAAAAGTGTGTGCTGAGATTTCAGGCAACTCGTAGTTTTTTGGAAGCTTGGCAGGCCCTTTCCATGAAAGTGATTCTCGCCAGTCTCTGCTTAGGGCTACATCAACAGCAAACAAACCATAGAGATAGAACTTGCAACTGCTTTACGGTGTCAAGTTTCAAAGAGCTAGCACAAACCGTGTTTGATTTAGAGTTCCAAATATATGTATCCCTCTAGGAGAAAACAGAGTGAAACCTCAAAATGAAACCGGTTACTGCCAACGAACGGTTTCACCTAGAAGAACGAAATTTGGCGAGCCACGTGGGATTGGTGTACTGATCATTACCTGAAAGTTTCATCAAGGTTGGGTGAAAAAGTGTGTGCTGAGATTTCAGGCAACTCGTAGTTTTTTGGAAGCTTGGCAGGCCCGTTCCATGAAAGTGATTCTCGCCAGTCTCTGCTTAGGGCTACATCAACAGCAAACAAACATAGAGATAGAACTTGAAACTGCTTTATGGTGTCAAGTTTCAAAGAGCCACCACAAACCGTGTTTGATTTAGAGTTCCAAATACATGTATCCCTATAGGAGAAAACAGAGTGAAACCTCAAAATGAAACCGGTTACTGCCAACGAACGGTTTCAACTAGAAGAACGAAATATGGCGAGCCAAGTGGGATTGGTGTACTGATCATTACCTGAAAGTTTCATCAAGATTGGGTGAAAAAGTGTGTGCTGAGATTTCAGGCAACTCGTAGTTTTTTGAAGCTTGGCAGGCCTTTCTATGAAAGTGATTCTCGCCAGTCTCTGCTTAGGGCTACATCAACAGCACACAAACCATAGAGATAGAACTTGAAACTGCTTTATGGTGTCAAGTTTATAAGAGCTAGCACAAACCGTGTTTGATTTAGAGTTCAAATATATGTATCCCTATAGGAGAAAACAGAGTGAAACTCAAAATGAAACCGGTTACTGCCAACGAACGGTTTCATCTAGAAGAACGAAATTTGGCGAGCCAAGTGGGATTGGTGTACTGATCATTACCTGAAAGTTTCATCAAGGTTGGGTGAAAAAGTGTGTGCTGAGATTTCAGGCAACTCGTAGTTTTTTGAAGCTTGGCAGGCCCTTTCCATGAAAGTGATTCTCGCCAGTCTCTGCTTAGGGCTACATCAACAGCAAACAAATCATAAAGATAGAACTTAAAACTGCTTTATTGTGTCAAGTTTCAAAGAGCTAGCACAAACCTTGTTTGATTTAGAGTTCCAAATACATGTATCCCTATAGGAGAAAACAGAGTGAAACCTCAAAATGAAACCGGTTACTGCCAACGAACGGTTTCACCTAGAAGAACGAAATTTGGCGAGCCAAGTGGGAATGGTGTACTGATCATTACCTGAGAGTTTCATCAAGATTGGGTGAAAAAGTGTGTGCTGAGATTTCAGGCAACTTGTAGTTTTTTGGAAGCTTGGCAGGCCCTTTCCATGAAAGTGATTCTCGCCAGTCTCTGCTTAGGGCTACATCAACAGCAAACAAACCATAGAGATAGAACTTGAAACTGCTTTATTGTGTCAAGTTTCAAAGAGCTAGCACAAACCTTGTTTGATTTAGAGTTCCAAATACATGTATCCCTATAGGAGAAAACAGAGTGAAACCTCAAAATGAAACCGGTTACTGCCAACGAATGGTTTCACCTAGAAGAACGAAAATTTGGCGAGCCAAGTGGAATTGGTGTACTGATCATTACCTGAAAGTTTAATCAAGATTGGGTGAAAAAGTGTGTGCTGAGATTTCAGGCAACTCGTAGTTTTTTGGAAGCTTGGCAGGCCCTTTCCATGAAAGTGATTCTCGCCAGTCTCTGCTTAGGGCTACATCAACAGCAAACAAACCATAGAGATAGAACTTGAAACTGCTTTATGGTGTCAAGTTTCAAAGAGCTAGCACAAACCGTGTTTGATTTAGAGTTCCAAATACATGTATCCTCTAAGAGAAAACAGAGTGAAACCTCAAAATGAAACCGGTTACTGCCAACGAACGGTTTCACCTAGAAGAAAAAAATTTGGCGAGCCAAGTGGGATTTGGTGTACTGATCATTACCTGAAAGTTTCATCAAGATTGGGTGAAAAAGTGTGTGCTGAGATTTCAGGCAACTCGTAGTTTTTTGCAAGCTTGGCAGGCCCTTTCCATGAATCTGATTCTCGCCAGTCTCTGCTTAGGGCTACATCAACAGCAAACAAACATAAAGATAGAACTTGAAACTGCTTTATTGTGTCAAGTTTCAAAGAGCTAGCACAAACCTTGTTTGATTTAGAGTTCCAAATACATGTATCCCTTTAGGAGAAAACAGAGTGAAACCTCAAAATGAAACCGGTTACTGCCAACGAACGGTTTCACTAGAAGAACGAAATTTGGCGAGCCAAGTGGGATTGGTGTACTGATCATTACCTGAAAGTTTCATCAAGATTTGGTGAAAAAGTGTGTGCTGAGATTTCAGGCAACTCGTAGTTTTTTGGAAGCTTGGCAGGCCCTTTCCATGAAAGTGATTCTCGCCAGTCTCTGCTTAGGGCTACATCAACAGCAAACAAACCATAGAGACAGAACTTGAAACTGCTTTATTGTGTCAAGTTTCAAGAGCTAGCACAAACCGTGTTTGATTTAGAGTTCCAAATACATGTATCCCTATAGGAGAAAACAGAGTGAAACCTCAAAATGAAACCGGTTACTGCCAACGAACGGTTTCACCTAGAAGAACGAAATTTGGCGAGCCAAGTGGGATTGGTGTACTGATCATTACCTGAAAGTTTCATCAAGATTGGGTGAAAAAGTGTGTGCTGAGATTTCAGGCAACTCGTAGTTTTTGGAAGCTTGGCAGGCCCCTTTCTATGAAAGTGATTCTCGCCAGTCTCTGCTTAGGGCTACATCAACAGCAAACAAACCATAGAGATAGAACTTGAAACTGCTTTATGGTGTCAAATATCAAAGAGCTAGCACAAACCGTGTTTGATTTAGAGTTCCAAATACATGTATCCCTATAGGAGAAAACATTGTGAAACCTCAAAATGAAACCGGTTACTGCCAACGAACGGTTTCACCTAGAAGAACGAAATTTGGCGAGCCAAGTTGGATTGATGTACTGATCATTACCTGAAAGGTTTCATCAAGATTGGGTGAAAAAGTGTGTGCTGAGATTTCAGGCAACTCGTAGTTTTTTGGAAGCTTGGCAGGCCTTTCCATGAAAGTGATTCTCGCCAGTCTCTGCTTAGGGCTACATCAACAGCAAACAAACCATAGAGATAGAACTTGAAAGTGCTTTATGGTGTCAAGTTCAAAGAGCTAGCACAAACCGTGTTTGATTTAGAGTTCCAAATACATGTATCCCTATAGGAGAAAACAGAGTGAAACCTCAAAATGAAACCGGTTACTGCCAACGAACGGTTTCACCTAGAAGAACGAATTTGGCGAGCAAGTGGGATTGGTGTAATGATCATTACCTGAAAGTTTCATCAAGATTGGGTGAAAAAGTGTGTGCTGAGATTTCAGGCAACTCGTAGTTTTTTGGATGCTTGGCAGGCCCTTTCCATGAAAGTGATTCTCGCCACCAGTCTCTGCTTAGGGCTACATCAACAGCAAACAAACCATAGAGATAGAACTTGAAACTGCTTTATGGTGTCAAGTTTCAAAGAGCTAGCACAAACCGTGTTTGATTTAGAGTTCCAAATACATGTATCCCTATAGGAGAAAACAGAGTGAAACCTCAAAATGAAACCGGTTACTGCCAACGAACGGTTTCACCTAGAAGAACGAAATTTGGCGAGCCAAGTGGGATTAGTGTACTGATCATTACCTGAAAGTTTCATCAAGATTGGGTGAAAAAGTGTGTGCTGAGATTTCAGGCAACTCGTAGTTTTTTGGAAGCTTGGCAGTCCCTTTCCATGAAAGTGATTCTCGCCAGTCTCTGCTTAGGGCTACATCAACAGCAAACAAAACATAGAGATAGAACTTGAAACTGCTTTATGGTGTCAAGTTTCAAAGAGCTAGCACAAACCCTGTTTGATTTGGAGTTCCAAATACATGTATCCCTATAGGAGAAAACAGAGTGAAACCTCAAAATGAAACCGGTTACTGCCAACGAACGGTTTCACCTAGAAGAACGAAATTTGGCGAGCCAAGTGGGATTGGTGTACTGATCATTACCTGAAAGTTTCATCAAGATTGGGTGAAAAAGTGTGTGCTGAGATTTCAGGCAACTCGTAGTTTTTTGGAAGCTTGGCAGGCCCTTTCCATGAAAGTGATTCTCGCCAGTCTCTGCTTAGGGCTACATCAACAGCAAAGAAAACATAGAGATAGAACTTGAAACTGCTTTATGGTGTCAAGTTTCAAAGAGCTAGCACAAACCGTGTTTGATTTAGAGTTCCAAATACATGTATCCCTATAGGAGAAAACAGAGTGAAACCTCAAAATGTAACCGGTTACTGCCAACGAACGGTTTCACTTAGAAGAACGAAATTTGGCGAGCCAACTGGGATTGGTGTACTGATCATTACCTGAAAGTTTCATCAAGATTGGGTGAAAAAGTGTGTGCTGAGATTACAGGCAACTCGTAGTTTTTTGGAAGCTTGGCGGGCCCTTTCCATGAAAGTGATTCTCGCCAGTCTCTGCTTAGGGCTACATCAACAGCAAACAAACCATAGAGATAGAACTTGAAACTACTTTATGGTGTCAAGTTTCAAAGAGCTAGCACAAACCGTGTTTGATTTAGAGTTCCAAATACATGTATCCCTATAGGAGAAAACAGAGTGAAACCTGAAAATGAAACCGGTTACTGCCAACGAACGGTTTCACATAGAAGAACGAAATTTGGTGAGCCAAGTGGGATTGGTGTACAGATAATTACCTGAAAGTTTCATCAAGATTGGGTGAAAAAGTGTGTGCTGAGATTTCAGGCAACTCGTAGTTTTTTTGGAAGCTTGGCAGGCCCTTTCCATGAAAGTGATTCTCGCCAGTCTCTGCTTAGGGCTACAGCAACAGCAAACAAACCATAGAGATAGAACTTGAAACTGCTTTATGGTGTCAAGTTTCAAAGAGCTAGCACAAACCGTGTTTGATTTAGAGTTCCAAATACATGTATCCCTATAGGAGAAAACAGAGTGAAACCTCAAAATGAAACCGGTTACTGCCAACAAACGGTTTCACCTACAAGAACGAAATTTGGCGAGCCAAGTGGGATTGGTGTACTGATCATTACCTGAAAGTTTCATCAAGATTGGGTGAAAAAGTGTGTGCTGAGATTTCAGGCAACTCGTAGTTTTTTGGAAGCTTGGCAGGCCCTTTCCATGAAAGTGATTCTCGCCAGTCTCTGCTTAGGGCTACATCAACAGCAAACAAACCATAGAGATAGAACTTGAAACTGCTTTATGGTGTCAAGTTTCAAAGAGCTAGCACAAACCGTGTTTGATTTAGAGTTCCAAATACATGTATCCCTCTAGGAGAAAACAGAGTGAAACCTCAAAATGTAACCGGTTACTGCCAACGAACGGTTTCACCTAGAAGAACGAAATTTGGCGAGCCAACTGGGATTGGTGTACTGATCATTACCTGAAAGTTTCATCAAGGTTGGGTGAAAAAGTGTGTGCTGAGATTTCAGGCAACTCGTAGTTTTTTGGAAGCTTGGCAGGCCCTTTCCATGAAAGTGATTCTCGCCAGTCTCTGCTTAGGGCTACATCAACAGCAAACAAACCATTGAGATAGAACTTGAAACTGCTTTATGGTGTCAAGTTTCAAAGAGCTAGCACAAACCGTGTTTGATTTAGAGTTCCAAATACATGTATCCCTATAGGAGAAAACAGAGTGAAACCTGAAAATGAAACCGGTTACTGCCAACGAACGGTTTCACCTAGAAGAACGAAATTTGGTGAGCCAAGTGGGATTGGTGTACTGATAATTACCTGAAAGTTTGATCAAGATTGGGTGAAAAAGTGTGTGCTGAGATTTCAGGCAACTCGTAGTTTTTTGGAAGCTTGGCAGGCCCTTTCCATGAAAGTGATTCTCGCCAGTCTCTGCTTAGGGCTACAGCAACAGCAAACAAACCATAGAGATAGAACTTGAAACTGCTTTATGGTGTCAAGTTTCAAAGAGCTAGCACAAACCGTGTTTGATTTAGAGTTCCAAATACATGTATCCCTATAGGAGAAAACAGAGTGAAACCTCAAAATGAAACCGGTTACTGCCAACGAACGGTTTCACCTACAAGAACGAAATTTGGCGAGCCAAGTGGGATTGGTGTACTGATCATTACCTGAAAGTTTCATCAAGATTGGGTGAAAAAGTGTGTGCTGAGATTTCAGGCAACTCGTAGTTTTTTGGAAGCTTGGCAGGCCCTTTCCATGAAAGTGATTCTCGCCAGTCTCTGCTTAGGGCTACATCAACAGCAAACAAACCATAGAGATAGAACTTGCAACTGCTTTACGGTGTCAAGTTTCAAAGAGCTAGCACAAACCGTGTTTGATTTAGAGTTCCAAATATATGTATCCCTCTAGGAGAAAACAGAGTGAAACCTCAAAATGAAACCGGTTACTGCCAACGAACGGTTTCACCTAGAAGAACGAAATTTGGCGAGCCACGTGGGATTGGTGTACTGATCATTACCTGAAAGTTTCATCAAGGTTGGGTGAAAAAGTGTGTGCTGAGATTTCAGGCAACTCGTAGTTTTTTGGAAGCTTGGCAGGCCCTTTCCATGAAAGTGATTCTCGCCAGTCTCTGCTTAGGGCTACATCAACAGCAAACAAACCATAGAGATAGAACTTGAAACTGCTTTATGGTGTCAAGTTTCAAAGAGCCACCACAAACCGTGTTTGATTTAGAGTTCCAAATACATGTATCCCTATAGGAGAAAACAGAGTGAAACCTCAAAATGAAACCGGTTACTGCCAACGAACGGTTTCACCTAGAAGAACGAAATATGGCGAGCCAAGTGGGATTGGTGTACTGATCATTACCTGAAAGTTTCATCAAGATTGGGTGAAAAAGTGTGTGCTGAGATTTCAGGAAACTCGTAGTTTTTTGGAAGCTTGGCAGGCCCTTTCCATGAAAGTGATTCTCGCCAGTCTCTGCTTAGGGCTACATCAACAGCACACAAACCATAGAGATAGAACTTGAAACTGCTTTATGGTGTCAAGTTTATAAGAGCTAGCACAAACCGTGTTTGATTTAGAGTTCCAAATATATGTATCCCTATAGGAGAAAACAGAGTGAAACCTCAAAATGAAACCGGTTACTGCCAAAGAACGGTTTCATCTAGAAGAACGAAATTTGGCGAGCCAAGTGGGATTGGTGTACTGATCATTACCTGAAAGTTTCATCAAGGTTGGGTGAAAAAGTGTGTGCTGAGATTTCAGGCAACTCGTAGTTTTTTGGAAGCTTGGCAGGCCCTTTCCATGAAAGTGATTCTCGCCAGTCTCTGCTTAGGGCTACATCAACAGCAAACAAACCATAGAGATAGAACTTGAAACTGCTTTATGGTGTCAAGTTTCAAAGAGCTAGCACAAACCGTGTTTGATTTAGAGTTCCAAATACATGTATCCCTATAGGAGAAAAACAGAGTGAAACCTCAAAATGAAACCGGTTACTGCAAACGAAAGGTTTCACCTAGAAGAACAAAATTTGGCGAGCCAAGTGGGATTGGTGTACTGATCATTACCTGAAAGTTTCATCAAGGTTGGGTGAAAAAGTGTGTGCTGAGATTTCAGGCAACTCGTAGTTTTTTGGAAGCTTGGCAGGCCCTTTCCATGAAAGTGATTCTCGCCAGTCTCTGCTTAGGGGTACATCAACAGCAAACAAACCATAGAGATAGAACTTGAAACTGCTTTATGGTGTCAAGTTTCAAAGAGCTAGCACAAACCGTGTTTGATTTAGAGTTTCAATGTATCCCTATAGGAGAAAACAGAGTGAAACCTCAAAATGAAACCGGTTACTGCCAACGACGGTTTCACCTAGAAGACGAAATTTGGCGAGCCATGTGGGATGGTTTACTCATCATTACCTGAAAGTTTCATCAAGATTGGGTGAAAAAGTGTGTGCTGAGATTTCAGGCAACTCGTAGTTTTTTGGAAGCTTGGCAGGCCCTTTCCATGAAAGTGATTCTCGCCAGTCTCTGCTTAGGGCTACATCAACAGCAAACAAACCATAGAGATAGAACTTGAAACTGCTTTATGGTGTCAAGTTTTCAAAGAGCTAGCACAAACCTTGTTTGATTTAGAGTTCCAAATACTTGTATCCCTATAGGAGAAAACACAATGAAACTCAAAATGAAACCGGTTTTACTGCCAAAGAACGGTTTCACCTAGTAGAACAAAATTTGGCGAGCCAAGTGGGATTGGTGTACTGATCATTACCTGAAAGTTTCATCAAGGTTGGGTGGAAAAGTGTGTGCTGAGATTTCAGGCAACTCGTAGTTTTTTGGAAGCTTGGCAGGCCCTTTCCATGAAAGTGATTCTCGCCAGTCTCTGCTTAGGGCTACATCAACAGAAAACAAACCAAAGAGATAGAACTTGAAACTGCTTTATGGTGTCAAGTTTCAAAGAGCTAGCACAAACCGGTTTGGTTAGAGTTCAAAATACATGTATCCTATAGGAGAAAACAGAGTGAAACCTCAAAATGAAACCGGTTACTGCCAACGAACGGTTTCACCTAGAAGAACGAAATTTGGCGAGCCAAGTGGGATTGGTGTACTGATCATTACCTGAAAGTTTCTTCAAGATTGGGTGAAAAAGCGTGTGCTGAGATTTCAGGAAACTCGTAGTTTTTTGGAAGCTTGGCAGGCCCTTTCCATGAAAGTGATTCTCGCCAGTCTCTGCTTAGGGCTACATCAACAGCACACAAACCATAGAGATAGAACTTGAAACTGCTTTATGGTGTCAAGTTTCAAAGAGCTAGCACAAACCGTGTTTGATTTAGAGTTCCAAATACATGTAACCCTATAGGAGAAAACAGAGTGAAACCTCAAAATGAAACCGGTTACTGCCAACGAACGGTTTCACCTAGAAGAACGAAATTTGGCGAGCCAAGTGGGATTGGTGACTGATCATTACCTGAAAGTTTCATAAAGGTTGGGTGAAAAAGTGTGTGCTGAGATTTCAGGCAACTCGTAGTTTTTTGGAAGCTTGGCAGGCCCTTTCCATGAAAGTGATTCTCGCCAGTCTCTGCTTAGGCTACATCAACAGCACACAAACCATAGAGATAGAACTTGAAACTGCTTTATGGTTTAAAGTTTCAAATAGCTAGCACAAACCGTGTTTGATTTAGAGTTCCAAATACATGTATCCCTATAGGAGAAAACAGAGTGAAACCTCAAAATGAAACCGGTTACTGCCAACGAACGGTTTTCACCTAGAAGAACGAAATTTGGCGAGCCAAGTGGGATTGGTGTACTGATCATTACCTGAAAGTTTCATCAAGGTTGGGTGAAAAAGTGTGTGCTGAGATTTCAGGCAACTCGTAGTTTTTTGAAGCTTGGCAGGCCCTTTCCATGAAAGTGATTCTCGCCAGTCTCTGCTTAGGGCTACATCAACAGCAAACAAACCATAAGATAGAACTTGAAACTGCTTTATGGTGTCAAGTTTCAAACAGCTAGCACAAAACCGTGTTTGATTTAGAGTTCAGAATACATGTATCCCTATAGGAGAAAACAGAGTGAAACCTCAAAATGAAACCGGTTACTGCCAACGAACGGTTTCACCTAGAAGAACGAAATATGGCGAGCCAAGTGGGATTGGTGTACTGATCATTACCTGAAAGTTTCATCAAGATTGGGTGAAAAAGTGTGTGCTGAGATTTCAGGAAACTCGTAGTTTTTTGGAAGCTTGGCAGGCCCTTTCCATGAAAGTGATTCTCGCCAGTCTCTGCTTAGGGCTACATCAACAGCACACAAACCATAGAGATAGAACTTGAAACTGCTTTATGGTGTCAAGTTTCAAAGAGCTAGCACAAACCGTGTTTGATTTAGAGTTCCAAATACATGTATCCCTATAGGAGAAAACAGAGTGAAACCTCAAAATGAAACCGGTTACTGCAAACGAAAGGTTTCACCTAGAAGAACAAAATTTGGCGAGCCAAGTGGGATTGGTGTACTGATCATTACCTGAAAGTTTCATCAAGGTTGGGTGAAAAAGTGTGTGCTGAGATTTCAGGCAACTCGTAGTTTTTGGAAGCTTGGCAGGCCCTTTCCATGAAAGTGATTCTCGCCAGTCTCTGCTTAGGGGTACATCAACAGCAAACAAACCATAGAGATAGAACTTGAAACTGCTTTATGGTGTCAAGTTTCAAAGAGCTAGCACAAACCGTGTTTGATTTAGAGTTTCAAATACATGTATCCCTATAGGAGAAAACAGAGTGAAACCTCAAAATGAAAACCGGTTACTGCCAACGAACGGTTTCACCTAGAAGAACGAAATTTGGCGAGCCATGTGGGATTGGTTTACTCATCATTACCTGAAAGTTTCATCAAGATTGGGTGAAAAAGTGTGTGCTGAGATTTCAGGCAACTCGTAGTTTTTTGGAAGCTTGGCAGGCCCTTTCCATGAAAGTGATTCTCGCCAGTCTCTGCTTAGGGCTACATCAACAGCAAACAAACCATAGAGATAGAACTTGAAACTGCTTTATGGTGTCAAGTTTCAAAGAGCTAGCACAAACCTTGTTTGATTTAGAGTTCCAAATACTTGTATCCCTATAGGAGAAAACACAATGAAACCTCAAAATGAAACCGGTTTTACTGCCAAAGAACGGTTTCACCTAGTAGAACAAAATTTGGCGAGCCAAGTGGGATTGGTGTACTGATCATTACCTGAAAGTTTCATCAAGGTTGGGTGGAAAAGTGTGTGCTGAGATTTCAGGCAACTCGTAGTTTTTTGGAAGCTTGGCAGGCCCTTTCATGAAAGTGATTCTCGCCAGTCTCTGCTTAGGGCTACATCAACAGAAAACAAACCAAAGAGATAGAACTTGAAACTGCTTTATGGTGTCAAGTTTCAAAGAGCTAGCACAAACCGTGTTTGGTTTAGAGTTCAAAATACATGTATCCTATAGGAGAAAACAGAGTGAAACCTCAAAATGAAACCGGTTACTGCCAACGAACGGTTTCACCTAGAAGAACGAAATTTGGCGAGCCAAGTGGATTGGTGTACTGATCATTACCTGAAAGTTTCTTCAAGATTGGGTGAAAAAGCGTGTGCTGAGATTTCAGGAAACTCGTAGTTTTTTGGAAGCTTGGCAGGCCCTTTCCATGAAAGTGATTCTCGCCAGTCTCTGCTTAGGGCTACATCAACAGCACACAAACCATAGAGATAGAACTTGAAACTGCTTTATGGTGTCAAGTTTCAAAGAGCTAGCACAAACCGTGTTTGATTTAGAGTTCCAAATACATGTAACCCTATAGGAGAAAACAGAGTGAAACCTCAAAATGAAACCGGTTACTGCCAACGAACGGTTTCACCTAGAAGAACGAAATTTGGCGAGCCAAGTGGGATTGGTGACTGATCATTACCTGAAAGTTTCATAAAGGTTGGGTGAAAAAGTGTGTGCTGAGATTTCAGGCAACTCGTAGTTTTTTGGAAGCTTGGCAGGCCCTTTCATGAAAGTGATTCTCGCCAGTCTCTGCTTAGGGCTACATCAACAGCACACAAACCATAGAGATAGAACTTGAAACTGCTTTATGGTTTAAAGTTTCAAATAGCTAGCACAAACCGTGTTTGATTAGAGTTCCAAAATACATGTATCCCTATAGGAGAAAACAGAGTGAAACCTCAAAATGAAACCGGTTACTGCCAACGAACGGTTTCACCTAGAAGAACGAAATTTGGCGAGCCAAGTGGGATTGGTGTACTGATCATTACCTGAAAGTTTCATCAAGGTTGGGTGAAAAAGTGTGTGCTGAGATTTCAGGCAACTCGTAGTTTTTTGGAAGCTTGGCAGGCCCTTTCATGAAAGTGATTCTCGCCAGTCTCTGCTTAGGGCTACATCAACAGCAAACAAACCATAGAGATAGAACTTGAAACTGCTTTATGGTGTCAAGTTTCAAACAGCTAGCACAAACCGTGTTTGATTTAGAGTTCAGAATACATGTATCCCTATAGGAGAAAACAGAGTGAAACCTCAAAATGAAACCGGTTACTGCAAACGAAAGGTTTCACCTAGAAGAACAAAATTTGGCGAGCCAAGTGGGATTGGTGTACTGATCATTACCTGAAAGTTTCATCAAGGTTGGGTGAAAAAGTGTGTGCTGAGATTTCAGGCAACTCGTAGTTTTTTGGAAGCTTGGCAGGCCCTTTCCATGAAAGTGATTCTCGCCAGTCTCTGCTTAGGGGTACATCAACAGCAAACAAACCATAGAGATAGAACTTGAAACTGCTTTATGGTGTCAAGTTCAAAGAGCTAGCACAAACCGTGTTTGATTTAGAGTTTCAAATACATGTATCCCTATAGGAGAAAACAGAGTGAAACCTCAAAATGAAACCGATTACTGCCAACGAACGGTTTCACCTAGAAGAACGAAATTTGGCGAGCCATGTGGGATTGGTTTACTCATCATTACCTGAAAGTTTCATCAAGATTGGGTGAAAAAGTGTGTGCTGAGATTTCAGGCAACTCATAGTTTTTGGAAGCTTGGCAGGCCCTTTCCATGAAAGTGATTCTCGCCAGTCTCTGCTTAGGGCTACATCAACAGCAAACAAACCATAGAGATAGAACTTGAAACTGCTTTATGGTGTCAAGTTTCAAAGAGCTAGCACAAACCTTGTTTGATTTAGAGTTCCAAATACTTGTATCCCTATAGGAGAAAACACAATGAAACCTCAAAATGAAACCGGTTTTACTGCCAAAGAACGGTTTCACCTAGTAGAACGAAATTTGGCGAGCCAAGTGGGATTGGTGTACTGATCATTACCTGAAAGTTTCATCAAGGTTGGGTGGAAAAGTGTGTGCTGAGATTTCAGGCAACTCGTAGTTTTTTGGAAGCTTGGCAGGCCCTTTCCATGAAAGTGATTCTCGCCAGTCTCTGCTTAGGGCTACATCACAGAAAACAAACCAAAGAGATAGAACTTGAAACTGCTTTATGGTGTCAAGTTTCAAAGAGCTAGCACAAACCGTGTTTGGTTTAGAGTTCAAAATACATGTATCCTATAGGAGAAAACAGAGTGAAACCTCAAAATGAAACCGGTTACTGCCAACGAACGGTTTCACCTAGAAGAACGAAATTTGGCGAGCCAAGTGGGATTGGTGTACTGATCATTACCTGAAAGTTTCTTCAAGATTGGGTGAAAAAGCGTGTGCTGAGATTTCAGGAAACTCGTAGTTTTTTGGAAGCTTGGCAGGCCCTTTCCATGAAAGTGATTCTCGCCAGTCTCTGCTTAGGCTACATCAACAGCACACAAACCATAGAGATAGAACTTGAAACTGCTTTATGGTGTCAAGTTTCAAAGAGCTAGCACAAACCGTGTTTGATTTAGAGTTCCAAATACATGTAACCCTATAGGAGAAAACAGAGTGAAACCTCAAAAATGAAACCGGTTACTGCCAACGAACGGTTTCACCTAGAAGAACGAAATTTGGCGAGCCAAGTGGGATTGGGTGACTGATCATTACCTGAAAGTTTCATAAAGGTTGGGTGAAAAAGTGTGTGCTGAGATTTCAGGCAACTCGTAGTTTTTTGGAAGCTTGGCAGGCCCTTTCCATGAAAGTGATTCTCGCCAGTCTCTGCTTAGGGCTACATCAACAGCACACAAACCATAGAGATAGAACTTGAAACTGCTTTATGGTTTAAAGTTTCAAAGAGCTAGCACAAACCGTGTTTGATTTTAGAGTTCCAAATACATGTATCCCTATAGGAGAAAACAGAGTGAAACCTCAAAATGAAACCGGTTACTGCCAACGAACGGTTTCACCTAGAAGAACGAAATTTGGCGAGCCAAGTGGGATTGGTGTACTGATCATTACCTGAAAGTTTCATCAAGATTGGGTGAAAAAGTGTGTGCTGAGATTTCAGGCAACTCGTAGTTTTTTGGAAGCTTGGCAGGCCATTTCCATGAAAGTGATTCTCGCCAGTCTCTGCTTAGGGCTACATCAACAGCAAACAAACCATAGAGATAGAACTTGAAACTGCTTTATGGTGTCAACTTTCAAAGAGCTAGCACAAACCGTGTTTGATTTAGAGTTCCAAATACATGTATCCTATAGGAGAAAACAGAGTGAAACCTCAAAATGAAACCGGTTACTGCCAACGAACGGTTTCACCTAGAAGAACGAAATTTGGCGAGCCAAGTGGGATTGGTGTACTGATCATTACCTGAAAGTTTCATCAAGATTGGGTGAAAAAGTGTGTGCTGAGATTTCAGGCAACTCGTAGTTTTTGGAAGCTTGGCAGGCCCTTTCGATGAAAGTGATTCTCGCCAGTCTCTGCTTAGGGCTACATCAACAGCAAACAAACCATAGAGATAGAACTTGAAACTGCTTTATGGTGTCAAGTTTCAAAGAGCTAGCACAAACCGTGTTTGATTTAGAGTTCCAAATACATGTATCCCTATAGGAGAAAACAGAGTGAAACCTCCAAAATGAAACCGGTTACTGCCAACGAGCGGTTTCAACTAGAAGAACGAAATTTGGTGAGCCAAGTGGGATTGGTGTACTGATCATTACCTGAAAGTTTCATGGAGATTGGGTGAAAAAATGTGTGCTGAGATTTCAGGAAACTCGTAGTTTTTTGGAAGCTTGGCAGGCCCTTTCCATGAAAGTTAATTTTCGCCAGTCTCTGCTTAGGGCTACATCAACAGCAAACAAACCATAGAGACAGAACTTGAAACTGCATTATGGTGTCAAGTTTCAAAGAGCTAGCACAAACCGTGTTTGATTTAGAGTTCCAAATACATGTATCCCTCTAGGAGAAAACAGAGTGAAACCTCAAAATGAAACCGGTTACTGCCAACGAACGATTTCACCTAGAAGAACGAAATTTGGCGAGCCAAGTGGGATTGGTGTACTGATCATTACCTGAAAGTTTCATCATGGTTGGGTGAAAAAGTGTGTGCTGAGATTTCAGGCAACTCGTAGTTTTTGGAAGCTTGGCAGGCCCTTTCCATGAAAGTGATTCTCGCCAGTCTCTGCTTAGGGCTACATCAACAGCAAACAAACCATAGAGATAGAACTTGAAACTGCTTTATGGTGTCAAGTTTCAAACAGCTAGCACAAACCGTGTTTGATTTAGAGTTCAGAATACATGTATCCCTATAGGAGAAAACAGAGTGAAACCTCAAAATGAAACCGGTTACTGCAAACGAAAGGTTTCACCTAGAAGAACGAAATTTGGCGAGCCAAGTGGGATTGGGTGTACTGATCATTACCTGAAAGTTTCATCAAGGTTGGGTGAAAAAGTGTGTGCTGAGATTTCAGGCAACTCGTAGTTTTTTGGAAGCTTGGCAGGCCCTTTCCATGAAAGTGATTCTCGCCAGTCTCTGCTTAGGGCTACATCAACAGCAAACAAACCATAGAGATAGAACTTGAAACTGCTTTATGGTGTCAAGTTTCAAAGAGCTAGCACAAACCGTGTTTGATTTAGAGTTCCAAATACATGTATCCCTATAGGAGAAAACAGAGTGAAACTCAAAATGAAACCGGTTACTGCCAACGAATGGTTTCACCTAGAAGAACGAAATTTGGTGAGCCAAGTGGGATTGTGTACTGATCATTACCTGAAAGTTTCATCAAGATTGGGTGAAAAAGTGTGTGCTGAGATTCAGGCAACTCGTAGTTTTTTGGAAGCTTGGCAGGCCCTTTCCATGAAAGTGATTCTCGCCAGTCTCTGCTTAGGGCTACATCAACAGCAAACAAACCATAGAGATAGAACTTGAAACTGCTTTATGGTGTAAAGTTTCAAAGAGCTAGCACAAACCCTGTTTGATTTAGAGTTCCAAATACATGTATCCCTATAGGAGAAAACAGAATGAAACCTCAAAATGAAACCGGTTACTGCCAACGAACTGTTTCACCTAGAAGAACGAAATTTGGCGAGCCAAGTGGGATTGGTGTACTGATCATTACCTGAAAGTTTCATCAAGATTGGGTGAAAAAGTGTGTGCTGAGATTTCAGGCAACTCGTAGTTTTTTGGAAGCTTGGCAGGCCCTTTCCATGAAAGTGATTCTCGCCAGTCTCTGCTTAGGGCTACATCAACAGCAAACAAACCATAGAGTTAGAACTTGAAACTGGTTTATGGTGTCAAGTTTCAAAGAGCTAGCACAAACCGTGTTTGATTTAGAGTTCCAAATACATGTATCCCTATAGGAAAAAACAGAGTGAAACCTCAAAATGAAACCGGTTACTGCCAACGAACTGTTTCACCTAGAAGAATGAAATTTGGCGAGCCAAGTGGGATTGGTGTACTGATCATTACCTGAAAGTTTCATCAAGGTTGGGTGAAAAAGTGTGTGCTGAGGATTCCGGCAACTCGTAGTTTTTTGGAAGCTTGGCAGGCCCTTTCCATGAAAGTGATTCTCGCCAGTCTCTGCTTAGGGCTACATCAACAGCAAACAAACCATAGAGATAGAACTTGAAACTGCTTTATGGTGTCAAGTTTCAAAGAGCTAGCACAAACCGTGTTTGATTTAGAGTTTCAAATACATGTATCCCTATAGGAGAAAACAGAGTGAAACCTCAAAATGAAACCGGTTACTGCCAACGAACGGTTTCACCTAGAAGAACGAAATTTGGCGAGCCATGTGGGATTGGTTTACTCATCATTACCTGAAAGTTTCATCAAGATTGGGTGAAAAAGTGTGTGCTGAGATTTCAGGCAACTCGTAGTTTTTTGGAAGCTTGGCAGGCCTTTCCATGAAAGTGATTCTCGCCAGTCTCTGCTTAGGGCTACATCAACAGCAAACAAACCATAGAGATAGAACTTGAAACTGCTTTATGGTGTCAAGTTTCAAAGAGCTAGCACAAACCGTGTTTGATTTAGAGTTCCAAATACTTGTATCCCTAGAGTAGAAAACACAATGAAACCTCAAAATGAAACCGGTTTTACTGCCAAAGAACGGTTTCACCTAGAAGAACAAAATTTGGCGAGCCAAGTGGGATTGGTGTACTGATCATTACCTGAAAGTTTCATCAAGGTTGGGTGGAAAAGTGTGTGCTGAGATTTCAGGCAACTCGTAGTTTTTTGGAAGCTTGGCAGGCCCTTTCCATGAAAGTGATTCTCGCCCAGTCTCTGCTTAGGGCTACATCAACAGAAAACAAACCAAAGAGATAGAACTTGAAACTGCTTTATGGTGTCAACTTTCAAAGAGGTAGCACAAACCGTGTTTGGTTTAAGAGTTCAAAATACATGTATCCTATAGGAGAAAACAGAGTGAATCCTCAAAATGAAACCGGTTACTGCCAACGAACGGTTTCACCTAGAAGAACGAAATTTGGCGAGCCAAGTGGGATTGGTGTACTGTTCATTACCTGAAAGTTTCTTCAAGATTGGGTGAAAAAGTGTGTGCTGAGATTTCAGGAAACTCGTAGTTTTTTGGAAGCTTGGCAGGCCCTTTCCATGAAAGTGATTCTCGCCAGTCTCTGCTTAGGGCTACATCAACAGCAAACAAACCATAGAGATAGAACTTGAAACTGCTTTATGGTGTCAAGTTTCAAAGAGCTAGCACAAACCGTGTTTGATTTAGAGTTCCAAATACATGTATCCCTATAGGAGAAAACAGAGTGAAACCTCAAAATGAAACCGGTTACTGCCAACGAATGGTTTCACCTAGAAGAACGAAATTTGGTGAGCCAAGTGGGATTGGTGTACTGATCATTACCTGAAAGTTTCATCAAGATTGGGTGAAAAAGTGTGTGCTGAGATTTCAGGCAACTCGTAGTTTTTTGGAAGCTTGGCAGGCCCTTTCCATGAAAGTGATTCTCGCCAGTCTCTGCTTAGGGCTACATCAACAGCAAACAAACCATAGAGATAGAACTTGAAACTGCTTTATGTGTAAAGTTTCAAAGAGCTAGCACAAACCCTGTTTGATTTAGAGTTCCAAATACATGTATCCCTATAGGAGAAAACAGAATGAAACCTCAAAATGAAACCGGTTACTGCCAACGAACTGTTTCACCTAGAAGAACGAAATTTGGCGAGCCAAGTGGGATTGGTGTACTGATCATTACCTGAAAGTTTCATCAAGATTGGGTGAAAAAGTGTGTGCTGAGATTTCAGGCAACTCGTAGTTTTTTGGAAGCTTGGCAGGCCCTTTCCATGAAAGTGATTCTCGCCAGTCTCTGCTTAGGGCTACATCAACAGCAAACAAACCATAGAGTTAGAACTTGAAACTGGTTTATGGTGTCAAGTTTCAAAGAGCTAGCACAAACCGTGTTTGATTTAGAGTTCCAAATACATGTATCCCTATAGGAAAAAACAGAGTGAAACCTCAAAAATGAAACCGGTTACTGCCAACGAACTGTTTCACCTAGAAGAATGAAATTTGGCGAGCCAAGTGGGATTGGTGTACTGATCATTACCTGAAAGTTTCATCAAGGTTGGGTGAAAAAGTGTGTGCTGAGATTTCCGGCAACTCTGTAGTTTTTTGGAAGCTTGGCAAGGCCCTTTCCATGAAAGTGATTCTCGCCAGTCTCTGCTTAGGGCTACATCAACAGCAAACAAACCATAGAGATAGAACTTGAAACTGCTTTATGGTGTCAAGTTTCAAAGAGCTAGCACAAACCGTGTTTGATTTAGAGTTTCAAATACATGTATCCCTATAGGAGAAAACAGAGTGAAACCTCAAAATGAAACCGGTTACTGCCAACGAACGGTTTCACCTAGAAGAACGAAATTTGGCGAGCCATGTGGGATTGGTTTACTCATCATTACCTGAAAGTTTCATCAAGATTGGGTGAAAAAGTGTGTGCTGAGATTTCAGGCAACTCGTAGTTTTTGGAAGCTTGGCAGGCCCTTTCCATGAAAGTGATTCTCGCCAGTCTCTGCTTAGGGCTACATCAACAGCAAACAAACCATAGAGATAGAACTTGAAACTGCTTTATGGTGTCAAGTTTCAAAGAGCTAGCACAAACCGTGTTTGATTTAGAGTTCCAAAATACTTGTATCCCTAGAGTAGAAAACACAATGAAACCTCAAAATGAAACCGGTTTTACTGCCAAAGAACGGTTTCACCTAGAAGAACAAAATTTGGCGAGCCAAGTGGGATTGGTGTACTGATCATTACCTGAAAGTTTCATCAAGGTTGGGTGGAAAAGTGTGTGCTGAGATTTCAGGCAACTCGTAGTTTTTTGGAAGCTTGGCAGGCCCTTTCCATGAAAGTGATTCTCGCCAGTCTCTGCTTAGGGCTACATCAACAGAAAACAAACCAAAGAGATAGAACTTGAAACTGCTTTATGGTGTCAACTTTCAAAGAGGTAGCACAAACCGTGTTTGGTTTAGAGTTCAAATACATGTATCCTATAGGAGAAAACAGAGTGAATCCTCAAAATGAAACCGGTTACTGCCAACGAACGGTTTCACCTAGAAGAACGAAATTTGGCGAGCCAAGTGGGATTGGTGTACTGTTCATTACCTGAAAGTTTCTTCAAGATTGGGTGAAAAAGTGTGTGCTGAGATTTCAGGAAACTCGTAGTTTTTTGGAAGCTTGGCAGGCCCTTTCCATGAAAGTGATTCTCGCCAGTCTCTGCTTAGGGCTACATCAACAGCACACAAACCATAGAGATAGAACTTGAAACTGCTTTATGGTGTCAAGTTTCAAAGAGCTAGCACAAACCGTGTTTGATTTAGAGTTCCAAATACATGTATCCCTATAGGAGAAAACAGAGTGAAACCTCAAAATGAAACCGGTTACTGCCAAAGAACGGTTTCACCTAGAAGAACGAAATTTGGCGAGCCAAGTGGGATTGGTGTACTAATCATTACCTGAAAGTTTCATCAAGGTTGGCTGAAAAAGTGTGTGCTGAGATTTCAGGCAACTCGTAGTTTTTTGGAAGCTTGGCAGGCCCTTTCCATGAAAGTGATTCTCGCCAGTCTCTGCTTAGGGCTACATCAACAGCAAACAAATCATAGAGATAGAACTTAAAAACTGCTTTATGGTGTCAAGTTTCAAAGAGCTAGCACAAACCGTGTTTGATTTAGAGTTCCAAATACATGTATCCCTATAGGAGAAAACAGAGTGAAACCTCAAAATGAAACCGGTTACTGCCAACGAACGGTTTCACCTAGAAGAACGAAATTTGGCGAGCCAAGTGGGATTGGTGTACTGATCATTACCTGAAAGTTTCATCAGGTTGGGTGAAAAAGTGTGTGCTGAGATTTCAGGCAACTCGTAGTTTTTTGGAAGCTTGGCAGGCCCTTTCCATGAAAGTGATTCTCGCCAGTCTCTGCTTAGGGCTACATCAACAGCAAACAAACCATAGAGATAGATCTTGAAACTGCTTTATGGTGTCAAGTTTCAAAGAGCTAGCACAAACCGTGTTTGATGTAGAGTTCCAAATACATGTATCCCTATAGGAGAAAACAGAGTGAAACCTCAAAATGAAAACCGGTTACTGCCAATGAACGGTTTAACCTAGAAGAACGAAATTTGGCGAGCCAAGTGGGATTGGTGTACTGATCATTAACCTGAAAGTTTCATCAAGATTGGTTGAAAAAGTGTGTGCTGAGATTTCAGGCACCTCGTAGTTTTTTGGAAGCTTGGCAGGCCCTTTCCATTAAAGTGATTCTCGCCAGTCTCTGCTTAGGGCTACATCAACAGCAAACAAACCATAGAGATAGAACTTGAAACTGCTTTATGGTGTCAAGTTTCAAAGAGCTAGCACAAACCGTGTTTGATTTAGAGTTCCAAATACATGTATCCCTAAAGGAGAAAACAGAGTGAAACCTCAAAATGAAACCGGTTACTGCCAACGAACGGTTTCATCTAGAAGAACGAAATTTGGCGAGCCCAGTGGGATTGGTGTACTGATCATTACCTGAAAGTTTCATCAAGATTGGGTGAAAAAGTGTGTGCTGAGATTCCAGGCAACTCGTAGTTTTTTGGAAGCTTGGCAGGCCCTTTCCATGAAAGTGATTCTCGCCAGTCTCTGCTTAGGGCTACATCAACAGCAAACAAACCATAGAGACAGAACTTGAAACTGCTTTATGGTGTCAAGTTTCAAAGAGCTAGCACAAACCTTGTTTGATTTAGAGTTCCAAATACATGTATCCCTATAGGAGAAAACAGAGTGAAACCTCAAAATGAAACCGGTTACTGCCAACGAACGGTTTCACCTAGAAGAACGAAATTTGGCGAGCCAAGTGGTATTGGTGACTGATCATTACCTGAAAGTTTCATAAAGTTTGGGTGAAAAAGTGTGTGCTGAGATTTCAGGCAACTCGTAGTTTTTTGGAAGCTTGGCAGGCCCTTTCCATGAAAGTGATTCTCGCCAGTCTCTGCTTAGGGCTACATCAACAGCACACAAACCATAGAGATAGAACTTGAAACTGCTTTATGGTTTAAAGTTTCAAAGAGCTAGCACAAACCGTGTTTGATTTAGAGTTCCAAATACATGTATCCCTATAGGAGAAAACAGAGTGAAACCTCAAAATGAAACCGGTTACTGCCAACGAACAGTTTCACCTAGAAGAACGAAATTTGGCGAGCCATTGGGATTGGTGTACTGATCATTACCTGAAAGTTTCATCAAGGTTGGGTGAAAAAGTGTGTGCTGAGATTTCAGGCAACTCGTAGTTTTTTGGAAGCTTCGCAGGCCATTTCCATGAAAGTGATTCTCGCCAGTCTCTGCTTAGGGCTACATCAACAGCAAACAAACCATAGAGATAGAACTTGAAACTGCTTTATGGTGTCAACTTTCAAAGAGCTAGCACAAACCGTGTTTGATTTAGAGTTCCAAATACATGTATCCCTATAGGAGAAAACAAAGTGAAACCTCAAAATGAAACCGGTTACTGCCAACGAACGGTTTCACCTAGAAGAACGAAATTTGGCGAGCCAAGTGGGATTGGTGTACTGATCATTACCTGAAAGTTTCATCAAGATTGGGTGAAAAAGTGTGTGCTGAGATTTCAGACAACTCGTAGTTTTTTGGAAGCTTGGCAGGCCCCTTTCCATGAAAGTGATTCTCGCCAGTCT